>NC_133658.1:595920271-595980256 GCF_037893015.1 Macrotis lagotis
TGGGTCCCTTTGTGGGTTCTGTCTCTCGAAAGTTTAGTTAGAGTCCTTAGTTTATGAGTTTTTATCAGAGAGCTCCTAAGACTGGATCCTTTCTTGTCGCCATCTTGGCTCTGCCCCTGAGATCTCCTCTTTAGAAATGCTTTTCAGAGTTCAAGCCCATTCCCTAAAATATTCTCACTTAAGACAAGTCTTTAGCAATTGAAGAAAACTTTGAATTGTAGAAACAATCAAAAATGAAAAAACTCAAAACAATAAAAAAAAGATTGGTGATCAAGTTGGACAAAATAACTTTTCAATTTAAAAGAAAATCTGACTATAAAGTCTTAAGGCTGATTTTCTTGTGCAATCTGTAAAGGATCTCTTACCAGGGAGTTATGTAGTTTAATTGGAGTGGTACTGGATCTGGAAAGGTAAGTTTGGTATAAAATTCTAGGAGAACTTGAATGACAACTAAATACTTTGTATTTTATTTCCAGAAAGGAGAGAACCTGAAAGGTTTATTAGCAAGAGAAGGGCATGAGTATATTGGTATTTTTGGAAGTGTAAAGTGGAAGCTCTCTATTTCATTGAGGGAAAAGTGAGGGGATAAACATTTAAAGAGGCTGAATACAAAAGTTTAAGTTGATCTGAAAAGATTACATAAGCAAGCTTGATAAAAGGTGGCTTTAGTATAGGAGGAAACAATAAGTAGTCCTTCTATTTCCTGTTCCCTGTGTGACATTTTGTCAACTTCCTAATCCCTCTGAGCCTCAGTTTTCCACTAGGAAAAACGGAGGAGTTGTATTGGACAATCTTTAAGGTTCCACCTTTAATTTTTAGAGAAAATTTTTAAAAATATTGTGAACATTATGAAAAGTCGGCATTTCCTCTTACAATTAACATAATACAATTAAAAAGAGCATTAGACAAAAATTATGGAATTTTCAGTTATTTTATTTGCCTTTAAGTTTTTCTGGTCTTTCTTCTATTCTCTTCTGTCCATTAAAAAGATGCTCTCATATTTAAAATCCTTTCTAACTTTAAATTCTATGATGCATTTTTGATTAAGATGAACCCTTAGAGACAACACATCTTTGAGAAAGGTCCTGAACTTACAGTCAGACCAGTCCTGAGTTCAAATACTGTCTCAGATGCTTTTGAGTTATATGACCCTGTTTCAGCTTCAGACTTTGTGCCTTGATTTCTTCAGCTACGGAATGGGTGATTAATATTGAATAGCCTCTAAGGTTCTTTCTTTCTCAAACTTTATAATTCTATGATCTGAAGACTTGGAAAAATCCACCAATCATTTTAGAGTCTAGCACAAAGCAGTTTGTGGATTTGAAGCTTTTCTGCAACTACCAGTAAACCTGGGCCATAGTGCTACAGAGTCTGCCAAAGGCCTTTGGTTTCAAACAACACAATTACTGATTGGACACAGAATTTTAAAAGTAATGAATTAGAGTTGACTTGAGGAATAAAGTTCATGTAGTTTTGACAACAAAGTAATATTCTGAAGGGGATATTTAGGGAAATAATACAATAAAAGGAGAGTCTATTTTTCTATAAAACAAAATATTATCTTATTCAAAGACAAGAGATTTAAAACCAGAGAAAATAGATCTTGGATGTCAGAGATATTGCCTTTTTGAAACTTTTTTGCTGATTTTTATTTTTTTGGCATGAAGCAGATTCCCTGTTGAGACTCATTCAAAATGTTATGTATTGTGGATTCTCTATGGGGAATCTGTTCTCAGCTAACTTTTCCTTTTAGAGTATCTGAAAAAATGAATTAGAATTAATAGATAATAATTACTTAATGTGAGTCCCATGAAATATTTGCATCCTAGGACAAGGGAGTTTTATTTGTTTCTGTTGATTTTTACTGCAAATGAAGATTCGCTCACTTTGGAAGTTCAGTATCAGTGGAAGACCATGGGAAGTTAAAAGGATGCTAGAATATCCTTCAAGTCTCACTTGATAGATAGTCATCTATTTTGCTTCTGTAAAATTCCAGCTCTACCTCTGGACACAGAGTTTCCTAAAGTGTGCCTTCACAGTCTGTTTGACCAGACTTAAAACTAAAACCCCAGTCAAACCCTGGAGAAGCAACTGAGCTTCTGTAAACTGATGGAAAGAGCAAATATATACTCCCAACCTCTTCTGATTCTCAGTCCTTCACAAGAAAATGTTTTATAGCTTGAAGAGAAATTTCCTACAGAAGAAAATCCATACTTCCTGCCAATAGTGGCTATCCTTGTGTCTCAAAGAATCTGATTTTGCTGTTAAAAAATGAATGTCCTCCCTGTTTGCCTTGCAAAAAACCTAAAAAAATGAATGTCCTCAAAAGGAAAGAAAAATGAACCTTCTCCTATCCCCACACTGCAGTGATGCTAGAATCTTAGGGTAGGAAAATTTTTGTTCTAAATATGTACTTTTCATACCTCTTGTGGATTCTTCATAAAGCAGGGTAACTTTTCTTCTAGCTTAAATGATGAAATCAGGTCAATTAACTTTTCTTGTATTAATCTAAAATGGTATCACAATGTTTAAGGATCCTTGGAAATATTTAAATGCCTAAGAGACATCATACCATCATTGACAGCTCCATTCTCCCACCATTTTTTTTTAACTCAAATCATTTGAACTAACACTTATATTCCTTGAGAATATATATTAGAGTCTCTGCCACTTCCAAGATCTGAAATTCTCAGAACATAATGTAAGTCAGTGGACTTCAGATGGAATTGGCAACTTAAGAAGAAATATGAAAACAAAGACCACAACTGGGTTTCCTGTGCCTTATTTCTTAAATAGCCAGTCAAGCTCGGTATCAATTACCGAAATAGGCCTTAGTGAGCAAATTCTTTAAGTTTGATTTCACTCTTATGTCTGTATTTCTATTATTATATTATTATTCATTATCCTTCTCCTAGTACTTTCTTCAATTTATTTTAGGGAAAAATAATTAAATATCATCAATCACTCAGGTTACTTGATGGGGAGAATGGTTAGGGTGAGAAGTCATATTTTGTTCCCCACTGACTGGGATGATGATTCTCAAGTACTAAGGTTGCTGGAAAAGGCAATGAAAGACTTGAAATACTTTCCACACTGTCCAAGGTTGTCCTCTGAAGAAAGTTGCTATCACTTTCTAAGTTCCATTTATGGGTGGAACTGGGGCTAGGATATGGATAGGGCATTAGATTCTTCCTTTTAACATCTGAAGTCTCTTTGAGATAGTAATCTGATCATTCAAAGATTGAGCCAATTATTGAGGAAAAATTGATTAGGATCCAAAGTTTGAGCAGTGAGTAAAGAGGTATAGCCTGGCAATTAGGTTAAAGGGATCAATACTGAAATATCAGGTATAGAGGAGATCAGCTCCTCCATTTTTACTGCAACGATGATGTAGAAGGGGATATATAGGTTTAATGACTATATCTATGTGTATTTATGTATACACACACACACACACAAACATATATATGTGTGTGTGTGTGTGTGTGTGTGTGTGTGTATGTATTTACATCTGTATATCTAGATACACATACATACACACAAAGATAAACATCATATATATCCTTTCAACTCACCCAGGAATGAATAAAAAGTAAACAGAAGCTATGAGAAAAATAATTTAAGAATCAGATGAGTATCTGAAAAGTACATCTTCTTTAACCCTCTTTCTCCATCTTTCCCCTTGTTCTAATCTTGGATGCCATATTTCAAGAAATAGCTACTGGCAAAGGATTCTTACTAAAGGCAGCATGAACATAGGAAAACAGGCTAGAAGTTCCTGATATTGGCACCAGTGAATTGTGTAGACTAGAAAACCCCTCTGACAGACTGAATAGTCAGCTTGGTAGCTCAGTCATGAAGACTCCTCTCACTAGCTGTGTGACCTTAACAAGTCACACAGTTTTGCCTCAGGCCTTCAGTTGTAAAATGAGCTAGAGAAGAAAATGGCAAATCATTCCAGTACCTTTGCTAAGGAAGAATAACAACAATACAACCACCACCATAACAACGATATCCTGATCAAAGGGGAGCACAAAACAGCATCATCCTAAGTGGGAAAATCTGGGCAGGATAATATGGAGTGCTCTATAATGGGAAAAATTGGGAGAAATGGAAGAGATGGGGTGGAGACAAGATGGTGGTGTGGAGGTAGGAATTCCTAGAAACGTTTTCCCCCCAAAACTTCAAAAGCTGTCAAATTATGACTCTGGCCAAAATTTAGAGGGGCAGAACCCACAGGAAAAACTGAGTGATACAATTTCCCAGTCCAAGACAACTTAGAAGTTCTGCAGGAAACATTGTTTCACTGGGACTGGAAGTTGGAAAGAGCTGCAGTGTAGCCACAGCACAGTGCAGCCAGCAGGAGCAAACTACTTCCAGCCTTCCAGGAACAGCCCGTTGGGCACCTGTGTCCCTGGGGGCTCTTAGTCTGTGGCAGAGGGAGTTGTTTCCAGACCTCTTGCCCCAGGGATCACCAGGGACAGCTTGAAAGGGTGGTAAGAGAACTTTGCCACATCAGAGATAGCACGGAGAGGAGTAGTGGCCTTAGAGCAGCCCTGCAGTGAGACTCAGCAGCAGGAATTTGCAAAGCACTTTCAGAGCTCCCAGCCCACAGACAGTAAGGGGGTGGGGGACAACAGCAGAAGTCTCTCTGCTCTCCCTGGGGCAGGACTCTCCTGTGTGCCCACACACTCAGATCCAGGTTGCAGTCTGGGCCTCCATACTACCATAGTGGATCAGGAACCCTCCTCACATCTATAGGGCAGAGGGGAGGGTGTGCAGTCATCCATATACTAGAGCAAAGGCAAGAAATAAGTCAAAACCTCTCATAAGACCTTGGAGGAATTAAGGTCCCTGTGGGGTGTCCCAAAAATCCACCAAGCCTTAGAAGTTCAGTAAATCAGTCAGAGGCTGAGGAAATGAGCAAACAACAGAAAAAGAAGAATCTGAATATAAAATTTCTTTGGTCCCATGGAGGATCAAAATTACATACTTAGAAGATAAAGTCAAAGCTTCTGTATCTAAAGCCTCCAAGAGAAATAGAAAATGGGCTGAGGCAATAGAATAGCTCAAAAGAGACTTTGAAAAGCAATTAAGGGAGGTAGAGGAAAAATTGGGAGGAGAAATGAGAGCAATGCAGATAAATCATGAAAACCAAATCAGCAGTTTGGTGAAAGACATACAAAAAATACTGAAGAAAACAACATGTTAAAAACCAGTCTAGGCCAAATGGGAAAAGCAGCTCAAAAGGCAAAAGAGGAGAAGAATGCCTTTAAAAAGCAGAATTGGCCAGTTGGAAAAGGAGTCAAAAAGCTCTCTGAAGAAAATAACTCCTTCAAATGTAAAATGGAACTAAAGGAAGCTGATAACTTTGTGAGGAATCAAGAAACAATTAAACAATAACAAAAGAATGAAAAACTAGAAGAAAACATGAAATAACAAACTGGAAAAACAACTGACCAAGAGAACAGATCCAAAAGAGACAATTTAAAAATTATTGAGCTACCTGAAAATCATGATGAGGAAATGAGTCTTGACTTCATTTTTAAAGATTTTTCCACAGGAAAATTGCCCTGATATCCTAGAAGCAGAGGGTAAAATAGAACTTCAGGGAATTCACTGACATCTCCTGAAAGAGATCCCAAAAGGAAAACTCCCAGGAATATTATAGCCAATTCCAAAACTCCCAAGTCAAAGAGAAAATACTAAAAGCTGCCAGAAACAAACAATTCAACTACCAAATCTCCATTGTCAGGATTGCACAGGATTACACAGGATCTGGCAGCATCTACATTAAAGACTCTTAGGGCTTGGAATATGATATTCCAGAAGGCAAAAGAGCTTGGATTACAAACAAGAATCAATTACCCAGCAAAACTGAACATCCTCTTTCAGGAAAAAAACATGGACTTTCAATGAAAGAGGGGACTTTCAAACTTTCCTACTGAAACAACCAGAGCTGAACAGAAAGTTTTATCTCCAAATACAGGACTCAAGTAAAGCATAGAGGGGGTGAATGAAAAGGACTAATTATGTGGAACTTAATGATGTTAAACTGTTTGTATTCTGGCATGGAAAGAGGATACTGATAACTCATATGAACTTTCTTATTTATAAGGCAGTTAGAAGGAGCATATATAGACAAGGCATAGGAGGGAGTTGAATATAATGATATGGTATAAAGGTGGAGTCAATGGGTGATAAAGGTAAGTATTGGGAGGAAAGGGAAGGAGAGGGGAGAAGGGACTAAGATATTTCACATAAAAGAGCCAACAAAAGCTTTTGCAATGGAGTGGAACAGGGGAAGGTGAGGGGGGGGAATAAGTGATCCTTCATTCTCATCAAAAATGGCTCAGAGAAGAAATATCATATACATAGAAATCTAATAGAAGAGAGGAAAGATTGTGGGAAAGGATACTCAGATACAACACACTTCTGAGCAGGGACAGGTGAGAAAAAATAGAATAAATGAGAGTGGAGAGGAAGAGAGTGGAGATAAACACAGCTAGTAATAGCAACTGTGGGGAAAATAGTGAAACAACTTCTCTGGTAAACTTATGATAAAGAAGGCATCTCATTCCAGATACACAATCATTAGAATCTGAACACAAAATGAAGTACACTTTTTTTTTCTCTCTCCCACTATGCTTGAGGTTTTTCTATCTTGGGGGGAGGGGGTTAAGGGTGGGGTTTATATTTACTTTCACAACAATATTATTGTAATAATATAAAATAAATAAACCAAATTGTCACTGAAGGAAAAAAAGTAAAAAATTATAAAAAAATATAGCACAAAAAAGAAATGGAAGAGACAGTATCCTGATCAAGGAAGCCTAACAGGAAAAAGAGGAAGACACATAAGGCCATTCATACCCAGATCAGGAACAGTCAATCAGTGATCCCTGACCAAGGACACTGGAACCTGTCAGTATTCTTAGAACAAAAACAGTAAATGAAATGGAAGTCAGCAACAGAATCTGAGGATGGGAAGATCAGGACCAAACATGGCGTGATTTCCTTAAGTATGGAAGGGGGCAGTGCCTGGCCTTGGCACTAAATCTCAGCTCAAGAACTGGGATTAGAGATATAAGTAGACAGCAGTAGATACTAAAAACTATGAAGAAATAGTGGGTCATAATTTATCCAAGAATAAAACCCAGGAGGGAGAAGAATATCATAAGCAAAGCCTGAGAAGAGAAAATGACTTAGTCATAAAGATTATAATAGATTATTTTTAGAAAGAAATGAAACAAGAAGTTACAAATGAAATGAAAGCTAAGGATATTATTCTTGGAAGGAGAATTAAAGATAGGAAACCTTAGTCAAGGAAGACTTGTTGAAAAATGGGACAGATCAAACAAATCAATGAATATATAAGAAAATAAGAATTAATGGAACAAGATCACTAATAGAAAAAATGTAAGGTATCTACTATAAATAAATTGATTTGGAAAACAGATAAAGGAGATATTCTAAGAGTCATTGGATTATCTAAAAGGTATCTCTTCTCAACTCCCCCAATACCTCCCTCATTATGAATAATAAGATCAGAGGTTAAAGAGAAAATAGAAAGAATCTAATAATCAGCTCCTGAAAGAAACTTTGAAATGAAAACCCTGAGTAATATCATATCCAATATCTTAAGCTTCCATATAGAAGAAAAAAAATTGTTAAGTAGCCAAATTAAAGTTCAAAATTAAAGAACTGTCAGACTTGGCAATTTCTATAATGAAGGAGACAAGATCTTATAATATAATATTCTATGAGACAAAAGATAAAAGCTCACAATTTAGAATAACATCGTACAAGAATGTAATTTTATAGGGAAAGAGACTTTTAATAGAATAGCAATTTAAAACTTTTCTGCTGAAAAGACTAGATCTAAATAAAAAACTTCCGAATTGAAGTTGAGTTGAGAGAAACCTAGAAAAATAAATATACTTAAGTAATTGACAGAGACAAAAATAAAGAGAACATGCTTATATTATAATGATTTTCCTTCTAACAGAAAAGGTGAAATAAATATCCCTTCTGAACACTAATGGTTCAACACATTTGAAACAAAAATTTACACAGTTAAAGTGAGGAGCTTGAACAGAATTTAAGATACTTCAGGTAAGGGGGCAGCTAGTTGGCACAGTGGATAGAGCACCGGCCCTGGAGTCAGGGGTACCTGAGTTCCAATCCGGCCTCAGACACTTAATAATTACCTAGCTGTGTGGCCTTGGGCAAGCCACTTAACCACACTTGCCTTGAAAAAACCTAAAAAAAAGTACTTCAGGTGAAAAGAAAAAAGAGGGCAATAGATAATTATTAAATGAATATTATTATTAATAAAAAGATACTTTAGGTGAAATAGATAATTATTAAATTAATATTATTATTATTTTATTTTTTTTAGGTTTTTGCAAGGCAATGGGGTTAAGTGGCTTGCCCAAGGCCACATGGATAGGTAATTATTAAGTGTCTGGGGCCGGATTTGAACCCAGGTACCCCGGACTCCAGGGCCGGTGCTCTACCCACTGTGCCACCTAGCCACCCCTAAATTAATATTATTAAAAGAAATTAGTAGGGGAAATTACATTATGCTTAAGTAATGATAGAAAATAAAATAATATCAATACTTAAAATATATTCACTGAATTTCATAGAACCTAAGTACTTAAAAAGAAAAAGCTAATTGAATTGTAGGGTTAAGCAAATAGCAAAATTATCATCAATATATTCTTTTCTAGCCTAGAAAAATCTAACAAAAAGGACATCATAGACCAGAATTTGCCAAGATAAATTCAGTTAAAAGATAAAAAATTTCATCACATTTACACACTTTAATATGTTTAGACAGTCCCCAGATGTTGAATACCCTTTAGTTTCCAAATCTTTGCTATCACAAAAAAGAGCTGCTATGAATATTTTTGTACTTATAATTCCTTTTCCACTTTAAAAAATTTCTCTGGGGAAGTACAGAAATACTTATTCTTTATTCTTTAATAAAGGAATGACCTAGTCAAAGTATATGCATAGTATATTAGTTTTTGGTCATGGTTTCAAAGTGCTTAACAAATTCACAGTTCTATCAACTGTATTAATATACTTATTATTTCAATTAAACCCTCCAAATAAAAATAAAAATAAAAATAAAAATAAAAGTCTGAAAATCAAAGAAGAGGTTAATAAATAAAACACCTGCTGAATTGATAAATAAAATTAGCAAATGTTGTTTTGAAAATAAACCTAATAAAACAGATGAACAGTAGCCATTCTCTGTAAAAAACTAATTTAATAATATAAAAAGAATAAAAAAGGATAATTCATAGCAAATAAATACCAAATAAATAAAATTATTAGAAATAATTTGCCTATTAGTTGATGACAGACTGATTAATATTTATAGAAATATGTTAAATACTAGATTAATAGTTTTAGAAATAGATTTTTTCCCCCTCAGGAGAAAAAAACAAACTAGGAGAAGATACATTTACAAGTGATCTATATTAGTAGAAGTAGTTTCTTAATTTGGATTCCGGATTAAATGAAATCTGGATGAATGGAATTGTGATTCAGAAATAAAACCAAAAAAATCCAAGGTTTTAGGAACATACAAAGACCAAAAAATCCAAATCAAAACTTGGTATACCAATAAACACATAGACAATTTGAGGAGTGGAGGATAATACCAATACTTGAAGGGATATAGTGAAGAAGAAAGCAGGAAAACTTTTTCCTAGGAGTTGATTTTTGATTTGAGTCTTGACCAAGCTAAGAGAATTCTATTATGTAGATGTCAGGAAACACTGTAGTTCATGCATCTATGGAGAGAAACCTTTGCAAAGTAATGGCAAAAGGAAATGTAATGCCTACTTTAGGGAATAACTAATAGGTCAGTTTGCCTGGAATGCAGAAAGTGAAAAAGAGAAATAGAAAACAAATATGGAAAAGTATATGAATGTTTTTATATCTAGCCACATTATGCTGACTCTACTTTTTAATTTCCCGTAAAGTGGTTGACTCACTGTAGCCAACTACATTACCTTCTAATAAAATGCCTATTGCTAAAGTGTATACAGCTGTATCCATTGTGACATATGTTTTATCAACTCTGATGGCCTGAAGGTTTCATTCAAAAAGACAGACCTCATTTCTTGAATGTTCTACCTTTTATTGCCTTTCTTATTCCTACATGCCTTTCAATTTTCATTTTATATTTTCCATTTTCCATGGTGCCATAATTAACCACTCCAACCTAAACTTATCTTTTTCTTCTTTTAATTTAGATGCTAGGGAAGTAGGCAAGAGCTTTTGAATGGTTAGGGAGCTAGGACAAAAAGACTTTTAGCCATAAAAGGAATCATAGGATAGTGAAGAGTTCATAGAGGTGGGGCTAGGCCGGGTCATCTCCAAGAAGTCAATGGTCAAATTGTATAGGGATAGAACAAGATGGGAAATAAAGTATGCAGGATAGTGTTCATTATCAGTTAGCACCAGGTGGGTAAGAAAGAATCAGGGTCAGCATAATAGGTGGATAAGAAACCAATTGGATAGAGGAAAAACCAGGGCACAAATACTAGAGACCAAAGCCAGAGTATGGGGGAATTAAAGTCCAGGAAAATAATTAGGAGTCAGAGGAGAATGTCTGAAGGACGAGGGCAAATTAAGCAGGAGAAATATAAGATGACAGTAATGAGGAAGGACTTCCTTAAGTGAAGCAACTTTTCTATCCCAAACTCAGGGATTTCATCTGTTTATTATAATGGAGACAGGAACTTATTCCAATTTGGGCAGTCTAGGTTGAGTAGGTAATTGAGAACACCTGCTTGAGGCAGCCAGTATATGAAGAGACAAGTTGCAGTTTCTGGCTGGTAAATCCTGCCACTCATATAGTCAGGATGAACTGATCCTACCCATAGTTTGAATTTGTGGTCACCTTTGTGTTGTGATTTCTGGGGTGACAGGAAATGTCTTCCATTCAAACTTTTACTTCATTGCTCCCTAATGTTTGCAATTAATTAATTAATTTAAAGCAGAGACAAACTCTCATACCTCACAATTAGAAATAAGGATCAGAATAAAAGTACCCCTGAGAGATGAATCTCGGAGACATATATTTACTTTATCATATAAATGAATGATAGCATTATCTTATTTAAAAACAATCCTTGAAAGAATAGAAGGGGGGAAAACCAGTGCACCAGGAATTGAGAATGGGAAGAAAGAATGAAAGATAGAGAGAAAAGGACATAGGTGATGGGAATTCATAGATACTAAAAACAAATTTCAAAGAAAACACATTATAGCCTAGTCTATCAAGATTTTAACCTCTTTCTCATTTATCTCAGTGATTATTTCTAACATTTTCACCTTTTCTCAAGCTTCCCTTAGCACCATATCCTTGTAGGCTCTTAGTTAAGTTTCTTGCTTCAGGTTTAACCAAAAATATTAATGCTTTTTGATGAGACCGGTTTTTCCCCCAATTTTCTTCATCTCACCCCCTCGACCATATTTCCTCCTTAACTGCAATCTGATAATCAGATAGATGTTCATTTCATACTCCCAGCCTCCCACCCTGTCTTTTCTAATAGTTTGCTGCCATTATCATCCCCATCCTCTCTAACCATTAATAGCGTACCATTTACTGACTTCTCTGCTATATGTATACAAGCATAACTATGTGAATCCTATCTTCAAAATAAATAAACAAAATTCCTCTCACTTAGTCATTTTATCCTAGTAGCTATCATTCTATAATATTTGTTTTACCCTTATCAGCTAAATTTGAAAAAAAAGCTATCTATAATTGATTCCTCCATATCTTCTCTTCTTATTTTATTCTTAATCTTTTGTAATCTGGTTAGTATCTCATCATTTTACTGAAATTGCCAAAGTTACCAATGGTTTCTTTTTTTACAACTTCTTTTAAAATGTAGTTTTCAATGAAAAAGAAATTAAATTTTCTTTCTCCCACCTACATCTCATCGGGATAAATTGAAAAAGAACACTTTCGTAGTAAATTCATATAATCAAATAAAATAAACTTGCTTTTGGCAAGTCCAAAAATCTCTCATTGTGCAGTTTTTTTTGTTTTTTTTGGGTCATCTCTGCCAGGAGATAGGCAACAATTCTTCATTATTAGTCTTCTGGAATTAAAAGTTTCAAATTTGTTTGCATATTTTTATAGCAGACCTTTTTGTAATGGCAGAGGACTGAAAAATAAGATGCCCATCACTGATTTTTTTAGCTGTAAATATAAAGAAAGGCCTTCACTCAGTTCTCATCCTTCTTGACCTCTCTGCAGCATTTGACATTGCTGATCACCATCTAGTTCACCTATTCGCTTCTTTTGTGTGTGTCTGTGTGTGTGTGTGTGTGTGTGTGTGTGTGTGTGTGTGTGTGTGTGTTGAACCCGTATGGTCTCTTTTGCTAGATATTCATCTGAGAGAATCCCCTAAGGCTCTGCTCTGGTACCATTCCTCTTTTGTCTTTATACTAACTCACTGGTGTCCTCACCAGCTTAAAGGAATGTAATTATTTCCATGCAGACGATTCCCAGACATATATATTTAGCCCTAGTCTCCCTTGGGAATGCTAGTTACATATCTTCAATTGCTTATTGTACATTTTGAACTGGATGTCCCAGAGGTATCATAAATTACTGTCTACAAAACAGAACTCATTATTATCTTTCTCTCCAAATTCTCTCCTTCTTCAAACTTTCCTATTACCATTAAGGACACTGCTCTCCTCCCAACTCACAATTTTTCAATCTTATTGTCATCTTGGACTACTTATTCTCACTCAACTCACAAATCCAATAAGAGGTCAATTCTTGTCATTTTTACCTTTATTACATTTCTCACATATACTTCTTCTCTGCTACCCTAGTTCAGGTCCTCATCCATTTGTCACTTGGATAACTGAAAAATCTTGTAATTATTTTCCCTGCTCCTAGCTGATTCCCACTATAAACCAATCCCACATAGCTGACAAGTGATTTTCCTAAAACATGAGATTGACCATGTCCTTCCCACTCCCCTACTCAATAAACTGCGATGATTCACTAATATTTCCAGGATTAAATTTCAATACTTCTTTTTGCTATTACTTAGTCACTTCCTACCTTCTTCCATTTTGCTTCCCTCCATACACTCTATGTTTCATATATGACATTCTTGTTCTGTGCTTATGCCTTTGCATTGACTGACCTCCACACCAAAAATGTTTTCCTGAGTTGTTTCTGCCTCTTAAAAACCCTGTCTTCCTTCAAGACTCACTTCAAAGAGTGCTTTCTGCAGGAAGTCTTTCACTGTCCTTTAGTTGTGAGAATCTTCTCAAAGGTTGCTGTCCATATATTTATTTTCTTGTTTGTATAAACCTTTTCCTGGTTTCCAGTCTATGGAATACAAGTGCTCTGAGGATAGGGACTGTTTTGCCTTTACCTACACACAGTAAGCCCATAATAAGTACTTATTGATTGACTAATGCCTTTTTAAACCACTGATTTATAACTACCTTAGATTAGATAATTTCTAAGGTCACCAACATTTTCTGATCCTAAATATGTGTGTGTGTGTGTGTATGTATGTATATAGCTCTAATTTCTTCATTTGAAAACTGCCTGTTCATATTCTTTGGCCATTTATCAACTGGGGAATGACTTGTAACCTTATAGATTTGATTAAATTCTCTATATATTTTAGAAATGAGGCCTTTATCAGAACATCTAATTGTGGAAATTGTTTCCCAGTTTTTTTCTGTTTTCCTTTTAATGTTGGCTGCATTGTTTTTTTTATTAGTGCAAAATCTTTTAATTTAATGTAGTCAAGCATCCATTTTGCAATTTATAATGTATAATTTCTTGCTTGGTCATAAATTTCTTTGCTTTTCTTGGATCCAACAAAGTATTTCTTGATCTATTAACTGGCCTATGGTATTGTCCTTTATGTCTCAATTCTGCACCCATTTTGACCCCATTTTAATATAAGATGTGAGATGTCTAGTTTTTGTCATTTTATTTTCTAGTTTTCCTAACAGTTTTTGTAGAAAAGTGGGTTCTTATCCCAGAAGCTAATGTCTTTGGGTCTGTCAAACAGTACTCTAGTCATTTACTACTGTTTCTTTTGTAACTGTCTTAATCCATTTTATTTCTTAAAGAGTTTCAGGCTGTTTTAATGACTGCCACTTTATAGGGAACTTTACATTATTTTTCATCAGTTCCCTTGATTTTCTTGACCTTTTGTTGCTCCAGATGAATTTTGTTATTCTATTTTCGAGCTCTGTAAAGTAGTTATTTGGTAGTTTGATTGTATGGCATTGAATAAGTAATTTAATGTGGGTAGAATTGTCATTTTTATTATATTATCTCAGGCTAACCATAAGTAATTGACATTGTTCCAGTTGTTTAGATCTGTCTTTATTTGCATGAAGAGCTTTGTAATTGTGTTCATACAGTTTCTGGTTATGTCTTGGAAGATAGAGTCCCAAGTATTTTATGCTGTTTGCAGTTTGTTTAAAGAGAATTTCTCTTTCAATCTCTTGCCTTTTCGCTTTGCTGTTTATATATAGCAATATTGACTTGTGGAGTATATTTTACATCCTGATACATTGCTAAAGTGTGCTAAAATTGTTTCAAGTAATTTTTTCCTGCACTTTGGCAAATATCTTTTTATTGATTCTATTAGCATCAAATTGCCCAGTCTTTTTTCCCCATAAGCACATGTATATTTTTAAGTTATAAAATTTCCTTCCACCCTCCCTTCCCAATCCCCTCCACTCAGAGGCGAACAGTAAGGTTAACATTGTCCATACATATTTTTGATAAACACATTTACAGTTTAGTCATTTTTCAGTATGAGGAATTAGGATTGAGGGAAAGAGATACATAAGAGATAATTTTTAAAGTGTTTATCAGATTCTGAAGGGTTGATTTTGTTTTTTTTCCTTTATTTTTTTTTTCCTCTTCTGGATGGGGATAGCATTATCCATACACAGCCTAATGATTGTCCTAGTTCTCTGAACTGCTGAAAGGAGCTGCTTCCATCAAGGCTGATCATCTCACAATGTTGCTGTTGATGTGTACATTGTTCACTTGGTTCTGCTCCCTTTACTTAGCATCAGATCCTGTAAGTCATTCCATGCTTCTCTAGAGTCCATCCATTTATGATTTCTTATAGAACAGTAATATTCCATAGTATTTATTTAACATAACTTGTTTAGTGATTCCCCAATTGATGGGCATCCCCTCAATTCTTTGCCACTGCAAGAAGAGCTACTATAAATATTTTGGAAAATTTGCATTTACCTAATCAATAATTATATGGAGCATTTTTCATATGATTATATATATATATATAGCTTTAATTTCTTCATTTTAAAACTATCTATGCATGTTTTTGATCATTTATCAAATGGAGAATGACTTGTAACCTTATAAATTTGATACAATTCTCTATATATTTTAGAAATGAGACCTTTATCAGAATTCCTAGTTGTGAAGATTGTTTCCCAGCTTTCTGCTTTCCTTCTAATTTTGTCAGCATTGATTTTATTAGTGCAAAAATCTTTTTAATTTAGTATAGTCAAAATTATTCATTTTGCAGTTTATAATGCACTCTCTTTCTTGATGGATTATAAACTTATCCCCTTTCCATAGGCCTGATAGATAGAAGGTTTCTTGGTCTATTAATTTATCTATAGTATCTTCCTTTAAGTCTGTGACCTTATGGTACATAGTATGAGATATGGGTCTATGCTTAGTTTTTATCATACTATTTTCCAGATTTCCAAACAATTTTTGTCAAATAACGAGTTCTTATCCCAGAAGATGATGTCTTTGGGCTTGTCAAATAGTAGATTAATGTAGTCATTTACTTTGATGTCATATGAACCTATCCTAATCCACTGATCAATTACTTTATGTCTTAACCAGTACCAGGCAGTTTTGATGACTCCTGCTTTATAGTATAGTTTTAGATCTGGTAGAGCTAGATCATTTTACATTTTTTTCCATCAATTTTCTTGCTATTCTTGCCCTTTTGTTACTTCAGATGAACTTTGTTACTATTTTTTTCTAACTCAGTAAAATAGTTATTTTGTTGTTTGGTATGGCACTGAATAAGTAATTTAATTTGTGTAGGATTGTCATTGTTATATTAGCTCAACCTAACCATGAGCAATTTACATTTTTCCAGTTATTTAGATCTGACTTTATTTATGTGAGAAGTGCTTTATAATTGTATTCATACAGTTTCTGGGTTTGTCTTGAGGATTTTTGTTTTTGATACTGGTAATTTGGTTATACACTCTTTCTTTTTTAAAATCAGATTAACCAAAAGTTTATAATTGTGTTCATACAATTTCTGGGTTTGTCTTGGGAGATTGATGCCCAAGTATTTAATGTTGTCTATAGTTACTTTAAATGGAATTTCTCTTTCTATCTCTAGCTCTTGGGTTTTGTTATTAACTTATAGAAATGCTGATGATTTATATGGGTTTATTTTATATCCTGCTACTTTGTTGAATTTGTTAATTGTTTCAAGGAGATTTTCAGGTGATTTTCTTGGGTCCTCTAAGTATAGCATCATATCATCTACAAAGAGTGAAAGTCTTGCTTCCTCCTTGTCAATTCTGATTCCTTCAATTTCCTTTTATTCTCATTGCTAAAGCTAGCATTTCTAATACTATATTGCATAGTAATGGTGATAATGGGCATCCTTGTTTCACCCCTGATTTTATTGGAAATGTTCTGAGTTTATCCCCATTTCATATAATATTTGTTGATTGTTTTAGATGGATACTAGTTATTATTTTAAGGAAAACTTTTATTCCTAAACTTTGAAGTGTTTTTAATAGGATTGGATGTTGTGTTTTATCAAATTTTTTCAGCATCTATCAAGATAATCATATGATTTCTGTTGGCTTTGCTAGTGATATGTTTAATTATGGTGAGTGTTTTCCTAATATTGAACCATCCCTGCCTTCCTGGTCTAAATCCTACCTGATCATGGTGTATTTCCTAATAATAAATTTTAGTCTTTTATTTAATGTTTTAAACTTTTTAATTAACTTTTTTTTAGGTTTTTTTATTTTTGGCAAGGCAAATGGGGTTAAGTGGCTTGCCCAAGGCCACACAGCTAGGTAATTATTAAATGTCTGAGGTCTGATTTGAACTCAGGTACTCCTGCCTCCAGGGCTGGTGCTTTATCCACTGTGCCACCTAGCTGCCCCTTTAATTATTTTTTTGCAAGGCAAATGGGGTTAAGTGGCTTGCCCAAGGCCACACAGCTAGGTAATTATTAAGTGTCTGAGACGGGATTTGAACCCAGGTACTCCTGACTCCAGGGCTGGTGCCTTATCCACTGTGCCACTAGCTGCCCCTAATTAATTTTTAAAAAAATATTTTTACATCAATATTCATTAGAGAGATTGGTCTTTAATTTTCTGTCTCTTTTGGTTCATCTTGGTTTAGGTATCAGCACCATGTTGGTGTCATGAAAGGAATTTGACAGAACTATTTTTTTTAAAAAAAGTTTAAGCAGAGTAGGAATTAATTGTTTCTTAAATGTTTGGTAGAATTCACTTGTAAATCTGTCTGGACCTGGAGACAATTTCTTAGGGAGTTTATTGGTTTCTTCAATTTCTTTTTTCTGAAATAGGGTCATTTAAGTATTCTTTTAATCTGGGCAGTTTGTATTTTTGTAAATATTCATCCATTTCATTCAGGTTATCCAATTTATTGGCATACAGTTTGGTAGAACAACTCTGAATTATCTTTTTAATTTACTACTCATTGGTTAGTTCCCTATTTTGGTTTTTGATATTGGTAATTTGGTTATACTCTTTCTTTCTTTTTTTTTAAATCAGATTAACCAAAAGTTTATTTTTTTATTGGCTTTTTCATAAAACTAACTCAGTTTTATTTATGAAATCAATGGTTTTCTTGTTTTCAGTTTTATTACTCTCTCCTTTGATTTTCAGAATTTCTAATTTGGTATTTAAATGGGGATTTTTAATTTGTTCTTTTTTCTAGTGTTTTTACTTGTATACCCAATTCATTGATCTTCTCTTTCTCTATTTTATTCATATAGGCATTTAGAGATATAAATTTCCTCCTCAAAATTGCCTTGGTTGCATCCTATAAATTTTGGTATGATGTCTCATTGGCATCATTTTCTTGGATATAATTATTGAGTATTTCTATTATTTGTTGTTTAATCCACCAATTATTTAAGATTAAATTATTTTATTTCCAGTTAGTTTTTTTGGGGTTATCTTTCTATGATCTTTTATTACATGTAATTATTATTGCATCATGATCTGAGAAGTGTGTTTTTATTGTTTCTGCCTTTCTGCATTTGATTATGAGGTTTTTGTGCATGATCAATTTTGATATAGGTGCCATGTACTCCTGAAAAAAAGGTATATTCTTTTCTATCCCCATTAAGATTCTTATCATATCTTAGTTTTCTAAGATTTCATTTATCTTCTTAACTACCTTTTTGTTTATTTTGAGGTTAGATTTATCTAATTCTGAGAGAGGGAGGTTCAGACCACCCCTTATTAAAGTTTTGCTTGTCTATGTCTCACTCAGCTTTTCCTCTAGGAATATGGATACTATACCACTAGGTGTATGCATGTTGAGTAATGATATTATTTCATCACCAATGGTGCCTCTTAACAAGATGTAGTTTCCTTCCTTATCCCTTTTAATGAGGTCTATTTTTGCTTTTACTTTAAGATCAAAATCACTAACCCTGATTTTATTTCTTCAGCTGAGGCATAATATATTTTGTTCCATCCTTTTACTCTGCTTCAAATATGTTTCATGTAAACAACATATTGTAGGATTCTGGTTTTTAATCTTTTCTACTATCTGCTCCTGCTTTATGGGACAGTTTATCCCATTCTAATTTACAATTAAGATTACTAATTACTAATTAATACAATACTAATTGTATTTCCTTTCTTGCTATCTTTCTCCATTTATATTTTTACCTTTCTTTTCCTCTTAATTCTCTGCACCAAAATTTTACTCCTTTTCACCTTTAACTTTTCATTTAAAATTTAACTTTTAGTTTATTTTGACTTATATCTTTGCCCTCCCTTTTATCCCTTATTCCTTCAGTATTTGTACTCTCTCTTCTTTCCCTCTAAAATTATAAATGTTTGTACTTTTGGACCTGGTGTTATTTATCTCTCAAGTACTATTAGTCAGGTATCATCAATCACAGTTTGATTATTTGATTGCTTGATATGCTCAAATTGTTATCAAATTATCATCAAAGACTGATTGCTTGATTACTTGATAAACACTATTGTCTCAAATTACATCAAATTATAATTATAATCATTTTATACCTTAACCCCCTTTTCAAGTACTCACCGAGGACACACAATGCTCCCCAAGAGCCAAAGTATCATCCAAAGCCAAATAACTTCTTTAACTATCTGTATCCCTCCCTAGGTACAGGCCTATTTTCTCTCATACTTTACCCCACCACCACCACCTAGGGTACTTAACAAGTGATATAAGGATTAAGTCAAACCCTAATTTAATTAACTAGAAGAATCTTAAAGTGCTCTTACTGCTGGGAGGTTCTGAAGGTTTCACTTGAGAATTTTACAAATGATTGAAAGTTATGGGAGACACTGTCTCAGAACCACCCAATTTAAGATATCCGCATCAGAGAAAGTCCTAAGCTTTGTCAGCATAGCAGAATTAAAGTGGGTGAAAGTATAATGATGCACTTCATTTTAGAGTTAACACCCCTGTTTTTTACTCAGGGCTTTTTTTTTGTCTCAAACATACTGATGTCATATTGGACCTCTTTTATGGAAAGACAAGACCTACCTATTCCCATATCCTTTTAGTCCTGTCTCTTCAATTATATACAACCCTTTAATTATCCTAAGAGAACTAAAGTTCTTGAAAATCAGAAGTGCTATATCTTCCCTTTAGGGTTGTATACAATTTGATGGTCTTGACCAACATTTATTGTTTTTGTTTTTTTCCTTCCCCTTTTCATTTATCTTTTTATGCAACTCTTTTTTTCTCAGAATTTTCTTAATTTACATTTTTAATTTATTTACACATTACTAAAATAGTCTTTTTGGAAGAGTTAACATAATCCCTCTCCCCCACAAAAACATTAAACCTCTTAAGAAATAAAATGAAAGAAAAAGAAAAAAATGTGCTTCAGTCTGTGTTAAGATACCATCAGCTCTTTCTCTGGGGTGTATTGCATTCTTTATCATAGGTCCATCAGAGAAGTTACTTCCATATTTTTCCACAGTTGGTATTGCTGATTGTAATTCCCTCTATCCATTCCTCCCCACTACCGTTTATTTTATTTTCTCTCTTCTTTCACTCTGTTCCTCTTCAAAGGTGTACTGGGGACAGCTGAGTGGCACAGTGGACAGAGCACCAACCCTGGGGCCAGGAGGGCCCAAGCCTACATCCCACCCCAGGGACCCAGCAACCACCCATCCGCATGGTTTCAGACATGCCAGCCAATCCCACTACTTTACAAAAAGTAAAAAAAAAAGTATTGTTTCTGATTACCCTCTCCCATGATCTATTCTTTCCTCTTTATCACCTCCATCCCTCCTCCCCTTCTCTGTCCCCTTTTCTCCATCCCCTTCCTCTCGTTTTTCCTCTAGATTTCTATACCCTATTAAGTATGTATATTATTTCCTCTCTGAGATATTCCAGCTGAGAATGAAGGCTCCCTTATTCCCATTCACCTCCCCCCTTACACTCCATTGCAAAAGCATTTTCTTGACTCTTTTACATAAAATATCTTAGCCTATTCTACCCCTCATTTCCCTTTCTCCCAGTACATTCCCTTTTCACCCTTGGAGTCCATTTTTACAATATATTATATTTTCAAACTCAGCTCCCTCCTGTGCCTTGTCTATATATGCTTCTTCTGAGTGATCTAATACACAAGGAGGTTCATATGAGTATTATAAGTATCATCTTCCAATGCAGGAATACACACATTTAAACATCATTAAATCCCTCATAATTTACTCTTCTCATCCACCCTCTCTATGCTTCACCTGAATCCTATGCTTGAAGACCAAACTTTCTATTCACCTCATTTGAAATTCCCCTATTTCACCGACTGTCCATCTTTTCCCCTAGAAGAGGATGTTCAGTTATGCTGGGTAGTTAATTCTTGGTTGCATTCCAAGCTCTTTTGCCTTCTGGAATATTATATTCCAAGCCCTGTGAGCCAGTAATGTGGATGATGCTAAGTCCTGTGTAATCCTGACTGTAGCTCCACAATATTTTAATTGTTTCATTCTGGGTTGTTTTCTCTTTGACTTGGGAGTTCTGGAATTTGGCTATATTATTCCAGGGGTTATTTTTTTGTATCTCTTTTAGGAGCAGATTGATGGATTCTTTCAATTTCTATTTTTCCCTCTGCTTCTAGGATATCGGGGTAATTTTCCTGTGGAAATTCTTTAAAAATGAAATCAAAGCTCTTTTCCTGATTATTCTACATTTGAAGGAGTTATTTTCTTCAGAGATCTTTTTTATCTCCTTTTCCAGCTGGCCAATGCTACTTTTTAAGACATTCTTATCCTCATTTGCTTTTTGGGTTGCTTTTCCCATTTGGGCTAAACTGTTTTCTAACATGTTATTTTCTTCAGTATTTTTTTTGTATTTTTTCACCAAGTTGCTGACTTGGCTTTCATGATTTATCTGTATTGCTCTCATTTCTCCTCCAAATTTTTCCTCTACCTCCCTTAATTGCTTTTTTTAAGGTTTTTTTTGCAAGGCAAATGGGGTTAAGTAGCTTGCCCAAGGCCACACAGCTAGGTAATTATTAAGTGTCTAAGACTGGATTTGAACCCAAGTACTCCTGACTCCAAGGCCGGTGCTTTATCCACTATGCCACCTAGCCACCCGCCCCCCCCTTAATTGCTTTTAAAAGTTTTTTTTTTGAGCTCTTCTATTGCTTGAGCCCATTTCTATTATTTTCTTGGAGGCTTTAGATATAGAAGCTTTGACTTTATCATCTTCTGAGTATGTATTTTGATTCTCCATGGGACAAAAGTAATTTTCTATGGTCAGATTCTTCTTTTTCTGTTATTTGCTCAATTCCTCAGCCTATGACTCATTTACCACACTTCCAAGGCTTTGGGGGTAGGGTTTGGGGACACACCACAGGGGTCTTAATTCATCCCAGGTTTTATGAGAGATTCTGACTACTCTCTTGCCTATGCTCTGGTATGTGGATGACCAATAAAAATGAAGTCAAGGCTCTTTTACTGATCATGATTTTCATGTAGCCCAATCGTTTTTAATTTGTCTCTTCTGGATCTTCTCTCTAGACCAATTGTTTTTCCAATTTGATATATCATGTTTTCTTCTAGTTTTTCATTCTTTTGTTATTTCTTTATTTTTTCTTAATTCCTTACAAAGTCATCAGCTTCCTTTAGCTCCATTGTGCATTTGAAGGAATTGTTTTCTTCAAAGAGCTTTGTTATATCCTTTTCCATCTTGCCAATTCTGCTTTGTAAGACATTCTTCTCCTCATTAACTTTTGGGACTCCTTTTTCCATTTGACCTAAGCTGGTTTTTAACATGTTGTTTTCTTCAGCATTTTTTGGATCTCTTTGACTAAGCTGCTGACTTGGTTTTCATGCTTTTCCCACATCTCTCTTTTTTCTTCTCAATTTTTCATCCACTTCCCTTATTTGATTTTCAAAATCTTTTTTTGAGCTCTGCCATAGTCTGAGCCTTATTCCTATTTTTCTTAGAGGCTTTGGATACATAAGTTTGGACTTTTTCACCTTCTGAGTGTATGTTTTGATCCTCCATGGGACCAAAGTAATTGTCTATGGTCAGGTTCCTTTTTTTCTGTTTACTCATTTCCCCAGCCTGTTCCCTGGTTTTGAGATATTTCCTAAGCTTTTGAGTGCTATTGGGACACCCCCACAAGAACCTCAGTTCCTTCAAAGTCTTATGTGAGAGCCTCTGACTGCTCTCCTGGTTTGTGCTTTGGCCTGTGGATGACCATACGCTTACCCATCTGCCCTGGAGCTGTGAGGAAGATTCCTGCTCTGCTATGGTAATATTGGGGTGTAGACTGTGATCAGGGACTGAATATGAACAAAGCACAAGAGTCCTCTCCCAGGGACAGAGGAGAGACCTAGACAGTCTCCCCCCATCCCCTTACCTTCCATGGCCTGAATGCTCTGGAATCAAGCTGATAGGTGACTGACTACCTGTAGACAACTCTGTGGGCCTGCTTCTGTTTCCTGGAATCTGGGATGTGCAAAAAGGCTGTGACTGCATCAGGACCTTACTGGCTTGGGATCCACATTTTTCCTGGGTTCCACACCTCCCAGAGGTTTCCCTGCTGATGTTCCAATTTGTGCTTGATGTTCTCTGGGTTGGCAGATCAGGAAACTGTTTCTGTTGCCAAGAGCCAGCACTCCCTGTGGGCTGTTCCCAGAAGACTAGAGCTCCTTCGCTCCTGCCTGGGGGGTCCTGACTGTGTTGCAGCACCCTGAAATCCCAGGGAATAGTATCTTCCCATAATCTTCCAGGTTACATTGGGCTGGAGAATTGCCTCACTGGGTCTTTCTCTGGGTTCTGCCTCTCAAATATTTAGTTAGAATCATAATTTTAAGGTTTTTGGCATATTTTGGAAGAGAGATCCTGGGAATGCCACCATCTTGGCTCCACCCCCTATGCAACTCTTGAGTCATGTATTTGGCTATTGAATTTGCTGATCACTTCTGGTCTTTGTGTCAGGAAATTCTAGAAGTCCTCTATTTCATTGATCATTCATCTTTTCCCCTGACCATATATACTGAATTTTTCAGGGTAGCAAATTATGTGTCATAATCTCAGGTCCTTTGCCTTATAATATACAATATTCCAGGTCTTCTGCTCCTTCAATGTTGAAGCTTGTAGGTCCTATGTGAGTCTGTTTTTGTTTACTTTGTTTATATTTTTAAATTTTTTATTTATTTATTTTCAATTTTACAATCCCCCCCCCCCCAATCTCGCTTCCCTCTCCCCATTCCGCACAGAAAAACAGTCTGCTAATCTTTACATTGTTTCCATGGTATACATTGATGTAAGATGAATATGATGAGAGAGAGAACATATCCTTATGGGAAAAAAATAAAGTATAAGAGATAGCAAAATTATATAACAAAGTAATTTTTTTTTTATTAAAGGTAACAGTCTTTGGTTTTTGTTCAAAGTCTACAATTATTTCTCTGGATACAGATGGTATTCTACATCATAGAAATCCCAAAAGTATAACTGATTGTTGCACTGATGGAATCAGCAAATCCATTAGGATGATCATCAATCCTATGTTTCTGTTAGTGTGTACAATGTTCTTCTGGTTCTGCTCATCTCACTCAGCACCAGTTCATTCAAATCCTTCCAGGTTTCCCTGAACTCCTATCCCTCCTGGTTTCTAATAGAACAATAATGTTCCATCCCATACATATACCACAGTTTATTAAGCTATTCCCCAATTTATGGACATTCACTTAATTTCTAATTCTTTGCCACTATAAACAAGGCTGTTATGAATATTTTTGTACAAGTGATGATTTTACCTTTTTTAATAATCTCTTCATGGTATAGACCCAGTAGTGGTATTGCTGGAACAAAGGGTATATACATTTTTGTTGCCTTTTGGGTGAAATTCCAAATTGCTCTCCAGAAAGGTTGGATGAGTTCACAGCTCCACCAATGATGTATTAGTGTTTCAGATTTCCCACATTCTTTCCAACATTGATGATTGTCCTTTCTGGTCCTATTGGCCAGTCTGAGAGGTGTGAGGTGGTACCTCAGAGAGGCTTTAATTTGCATTTTCCTACTAAAGTAGTGATTTAGAGCAATTTTTCATATGTCTATGGATAACTTTGATTTCCTAATCTGTGAATTGCCTTTGCATATCCTTTGACCATTTGTCAATTGGGGAATGGCTTGTATTTTTAAAAATTTGACTCAGTTCTCTATATATTTTATAAATGAGTCCTTTGTCAGAAGTACAAGTTGTAAAAATTGTTTCCTAGTTTACTACATTTCTTTTTTTTTATCTTGGTTGCAGTGGTGTTTTTCTGTGCAAAAGCTTTTTAATTTAATGTAATAGAAATTATCTAGTTTGTTTTTAAAGATGTTCTCCATCTCTTCCTTGGTCTTAAAATGCTTCCCTTTCCATAGATTTGAGAGGTAACTTATTCCTTGATCTCCTAGTTTGCTTATAACATTTTTAATGTCTGAATCCTGTATCCATTTTGATCTTATCTTGGTATAAGGTGTGAGGTGAAGGTCTAATCCAAGTTTCTTCCATACTAACTTCCAATTTTCCCAAACAGCTTTTATCAAAGGGAGAGTTATTATCCCAATAGCTGGACTCTTTTTGTTTATCAAACAGCAGATTACTATAATCATTTCTTCCTATTGCACCTAGTCTATTCCACTGATCCACCACTCTATTTCTTAGCCAATACCAGACAGTTTTGATGACTGATGCTTTATAATATAATTTTAGATCTGGTAGGGCTAAGCCACCTTCTTTTGCACTTTTTTCCATTAAATCCCTGGAAATTGTCAACTTTTTATTTCTCCATATGAATTTACTTATAATTTTTCCTAACTCATTATGCTGTTTCCTTTGTTTTTAAATCATTCTCCTTTTGTTGCTTGTAGTATTCTCTCCTTTATTTGGGAGTTCTCTAATTTGACTATAACAGCCCTTAGAGTTTTTATCCTAGGGTCTCTTTCTGGAGGGGTTCTGTGTATTCTTTCAATGTTTATATTGTCTTCTTGTTTTAGCACATTTGGACAGTTTTCCTTAACAATTTCCTGCATGATATTCCCCAGGTTCTTTTTTTTATCTAGGCTAATATTCTATTCCCCTTCTTAACTTCCTTCCTGTTTATTTTATGGTTAGATTTATCTAATCTGAAAGAGGGAGGTTGAGGTCCCCCACTAGTATAGTTTTGTTGTCTGTCTTCCTGTAACTCATTTAGCTTCTCCTTTAAGAATTTGGACCCATGCAATTTGGTGCATACAAGTTTAGCATTGAAATGACTTCACTATCAAGGGTACCTTTTAGGAGGATCTAATTTTCTTCCTTATTACTTTCAATGAGATCTATTTTTGCAATAGTATGAGATAAGGATGGTTACCCCCTGCTTTTTTCACTTTAGTTGAAGTATAACATATTCTGCTCCAACCTTATACCTTTACTTGTTATGTATCTCTGCTTCAAATATGTTTCTTTTAAGCAACCTATTGTAGGATTCTGATTTTTAATCCACTCTTCTATTGTCTTTCATTTTATGGGAGAGTTCATTCCATTCACATTCACGGTTTTAATAATAATTCTTTATTACCCTCCATGTTATCTCTGCTCCATTTGTACTTTTCCTCCTTCTTTCACCCTAGTTATCAGTGGTTTGCTTCTGAATAGTACCTCCCTCATTCTGACCCCCCTTCTATCAGCCTCTCTCCCTTTTCTTCCCTCTTTCCTTTTCCCCCCTTTCTTCTCTCTCTTTTGTTAGTCCCTGTTCCTTTTCCCTCCTTTACCTCCTAATACTTGAAGTGTGAGATTAATTTCCAAACCCAATTTAGTGTATGTATTATTCTCTCTTTAAGCCAAATGCAATGAGAGCAAGATTCAAGCAATTCTCACTCCCTCCCTTCTTTCCCTCTGCTGCAATATGTCTTTTTCACCTCTTCATGTGATGTAAGAATTCTGCCTCCCTCCTCCTCCAGTCTCATTACACCCCCCCTCTTTTTAAAGTCTTAATGTTTCAAAATCATTCCATCAAAATCAATTTATGACCATACCTTCAACCTAAGTATACTCCCTCTAATAGAGTTATGATTCTCAAATTTTTATGAATTTTCCTTGGTAGAGATGTAAAGAGTTTAATCTTATTGAATAGTAGTTCTTTTCTTTTTCCCTGTTTACCTTTTCATGTATCTCTTGGGTCTTCTGTTTGAAGATTAAATTTTCTGTTCAACTCTTGTCTTTTCATTAGGAAAGTTTGAAAATCACTTGTTTCATCAAATGGCCATCTTTTCCCCTGAAAGAGTATGCTCAATTTTGCTGGATAGTTGATTATTGTTTATAATCCAAGCCCCCTTGACCTCCAGAACATCATATTTCCAGACCCTTTGATCCTTTAACATTTATGCAGGCAGGTCCTTTATAATCCTGACTGTGGCTCCTTGGTATTTGAATTGCTTCTTTTTGGCTGCTTGCAGGATTTTCTCTTTGATATTATAATTTTGAAATTTGCCTACAACATTCCTTGGCTAAATGAGTCCTCATTCAGGAGGTTATCAGTGGATTCTTTTGATGATGATTTTGCCCTCTAGGATGTCAAAACGGTTCTCTTGGGAAATTTCTTGAAGAATGGATTCTAGGCTCTTTTTTGATAATGGTTAATAGGTAGTCCAATTATACTTAATTTATTTCTCCTGGATCTGTTTCTCACGACAGTTGTTTAATCAATGAGACATTTTATATTTTTCTTTATTTTCCATTTTTTAAAAAAATTTGTTTAACAGAGTCTTCATTTGTCATGAAATCATAAGGTTCCATTAGTAGTATTCTATCTTTCAGGGAGGTATTTTCTTCTTTTAGCTTTTGTATCTCCATTTCCATTTGGTCAATTTTATTTTTAAAAGAGCTGCTATCTTTTTTCAATTGTCCAATTGTGTTTTTTAAAGGATTGTTTTCTTCTATCACTTTTGTTGCAATAGGTTAATTTTCTCTTGCATTTCTTTTCCTAATTTTTCTATTTGATTTTTAAAATTCTTTCTGAACTCATGTAAGAATTTTTTCTGAGTCTGAGACCAATTCATATTCTCCTCCATCGCTTCATATGTAGGACTCTTTCTTTTCTCCTTTTTTTTGAGTTTGTATTTTTCCCATCCTTATCTCCAAATTACTTTCCATGGATCCTAGTTTTTCTCTGGCCTTTCTTCATTTTGAATTTCACTACCTATCCCAAGGTTCTTGTGTTGCAGGAGGGAATTGCTTGCAGTTCTTTGGTGTTGAGAATCCTAGAAGTTCACTAACTGCCCTGGGATGTTGATGTTAGGAACTCTTAGGGATTGTTCAGTGAACTGACTGGTAAGGGATGTCTGAGACTCTCTGTCTGGGCTATCTGTGTTGGGGATATCAGCTGCCTATTCTAAGAGGAAACACCTGGGGATAATTCCTAGTTGTTCACAGGCAGCCCAGTCACTGAGCTAGACAGCCAGGCTGGAAATGTCAGAGGCTCTCTCAGAGTGGGGAAGGCAGCCACCCACTCTCTCACTGGCGGAAGGGGGGACACCTAGGGCTAAGTCTGCATTGTTTCCACAGGAACTGCTGGGGCTCTCTCTCTAGATTAGCTGCCAGTGCTGGAGATTCCTGCCACCCTGGACTATTGGGAAAGGTAGGAACACCTGGGTTCATCTCTGGGCTGTTTCTGTCAAGATGCCAGGACTTTTTCCCAGCTAAAAATGCAAGAGATTTGCTGTCAGGGTTGAGCCTTCTAGACCAATCACACCAGCTGAATGTGGGTCCTGGGCACTCATGTTGGAGCTTTCCCCATGCAGCCAAGTCCTTTTTTATTTTTCCAAATACATATTATGAAATTTTTTTTTATCCTTCATCTATATGCCTATGTATATTTCTAAGTTACAAAATTTGCTTCCATTCTCCCTTCCCACCTCCCTCTCCTCAGTGGAGAACAGTCATGTTAATATTGTGCTAAGCATGTTCACAGGTTAGCCATTTTCAGTATGAGGAATTAGGATTAAGGGAAAGAAATATATAAAGATTTTTTTAAAAAGTGAATGTAGTGTTCCTAAGATTCTGAAGGATTTTGTTTTGTTTTGTTTTGTTTTTTGTCCTCTGGATGGGATAGCATTGTCCATAGCTGGTCTAATAGGGTTGTCCTAGCTCTCTGAACTGCTGAGAAGAACTGTATCCAACAGGGCTGATCATCTCACAGTGCTGTTGTTAATGTGTATATTGTTCTTTTAGTTCATCCTGCCAAATTCTAACTTCAAAGCCTCCATTTGCACTGTGATAGATCTCAGGTTTGATCCTGCCTTACATTGTGGACAGTGCATTGGGTTTCTTCTCTCTGCCCTGGGCATACCCAAGATCCACCTGTGACAGACCTTCTGGAAAATGCTTCACTCTGATCTTTGGTGTGCTCTGCCACTGCAAAAACCTGTTAAGAGGCTAGATTAATGTTAGTTCTCAGGGAAACTCAGGAGTACTTACCATAAATTCTGGTTTATCTTTGTCATCTTGACCAGAAGTCTTGCATTTTAATTTTTTCTTTTTCTTTTCCTTTTTTTGCATTTTACTTTTGATGTAAATGACTTGTCCTGCTGGTCATCCTTAAAGTGGTCTTAATTTTTTTTTTATTTAGCAGCTTCTGAATTTCTCCATCATTTTTGTCAGGCTAGTCTTGATGTTTGTGAGTGTTCTGACCCAGGTGAGTAATTGTGGTGCTATACACTAAATCTCTGAAAACTTCCCCTTCCTTTTCTTCTCTACTGTTGACAATCAAGTGGCTCATTTTTTTCTTACAAGTTAGCAACAAACTGTTCATACTCAGGAAAGCAGTCTACTTTGTTGAATTTAAGATTTCTAGTTATCTCTTGTTTTAAGACCATTACTTTGTTGAATGCAAATGTTTAGTGGATAGACCTATGATTAGTACAACACTCTGCTCCACACTTTACCTTCATCATTCTCACATCCTGTCTGTCTCTTCCCCTTGCAAATGAACAATGTTTGATGCAAGGTTGCATCTACAAAGTTGTATTGAGTTTAGGAAAACAGATGACAGTGTTGTTTATGGGAATATCATGAGATGCATAAGTCTTCAGTAGCAAGAGATTTGCTGTTGCTGCTTCTGACTATTTCTCCCTGCCATGTCTGATGTCTGTTCCTACTGTGGAATTAAAATTATCCAGAATTAGGGGCGGCTAGGTGGCACAGTGGATAAAGCACCGGCCCTGGAGTCAGGAGTACCTGGGTTCAAATCCAGTCTCAGACACTTAATAATTACCTAGCTGTGTGGCCTTGGGCAAGCCACTTAACCCCATTTGCCTTGCAAAAAAATCTAAAAAAAATTAACCAGAATTATAAGCTTATCTTCTCTCAGCACTTTGATAATGAGGGTCTCCAGGTCCTTATTAAACTTACTTGATCTCATGTCATGGTGGGAGAATATGCACAGATAATTGTTGTGTGGGAATTTCCTACAAGGGGCAATTGCATTGACTCTGTTCATCATTCCTTTTGAGATGTATACAAGTTTGTTGACTAAATTAATTTTGATTTCAAATCATACCAGATTCATGTTGCTCCCTAATAGTGATGTGAAAAGTCCTTTGACTTTTCCTTTTGGGCAGCCAGGTCCTACCTTAGATCCAAGGTCTTCATTGGCGCCAAATGGACATGACCAGCATGTTCAATAATGAGAGTTCAACCAGGAGAGATGCATAACAGGTTTTATTAACAGGACAATACATCTCTGCCTTTGCAAGCAGACAGTCCTTTTTTATACATGTAGGACCACTCTATCAGCCTCTTTTAGGTATGCAAAGCAGTATAACTCAAAGATTATTCCCAGGCTTCCTCTTTCACAATAGATGTTCTCTTTTCTATCAACTTCAAAGGAGTAAGATAATGGTTAAGTAAAGAAGGACCAGAGCTCCTTCCTGAGTACAGAGCACACTCAGATATTTGCTGTTATCAGAGTATTCTGACCTTGTGCAAACATTGGGTTCTCATGTTATCTCAAGAGAACTTCATGGCTAGCATTCTTAACTTTAACCCTTTACACTGATGCTTAAGAAAAAAATGTGTATTCAGCTTTGATTTTGGTGAATTGGTCTTCATTTGCCATCCTAGTTTCATTTAGTATTGCTATTTAAATGTGATACCTGTTGAATTCTCTTGCAATAAGAACTATTTGTCTTTCAGATTTACTAGATTTTATGTTACACTTAAGCATGTGCATATTTCATGTCATTAGTAGCTGTAAGTGAAATTATCTTTGTAACATTTTTAATATACTTTTTATTGTGTTTTTTAAGAAAGATTTTATTTTTTTAACAATTTTTCCTCTAATCTTGCTTACCCCCCCAAAGTAGGCAGTTTGTTAGTCTTTGCATTATTTCCATGTTATTGATTGATTTAAGTTGAATGTGATGAGAAAGAAATAATATTCTTAAGAAAAAAATAAAGTATAAGAGATAGCAAAATTACATATTAAGATAATGTTTCTTTAAATTAAAGGTATTTGTCTTTGGTCATTGTTCAAATTCCACAATTCTTTCTCTGGATACAGATGGTATTCTCCATCGCAGATATCCCAAAATTGTGCCTGATTGTTGCACTAATAGAATGAACAAGTCAATTAAGGTTAATCATAATTCCCATGTTGCTGTTAGGGCATATGAGGTTTTTCTGGTTCTGATCATCTCGCTCAACATCAGTTCATGCAAATCCTTCCAGGCTTCCCTGAATTCCCATCCCTCCTGGTTTCTAATAGAATAATAGTATTCCATGACATCCATATACCACAGTTTGTTTAGCCATTCCCCAATTGATGGACATTCACTTAATTTCCAATTCTTTGCCACCACAAACAGGGCTGCTGTGAATATTTTTGTACAAGTGATGTTTTTCATAATCTCTTCAGGGTATAGTATTGTGCTTTTTGATTGCAGGGTAGGATCTCTGCTTGCCATGGTAAGCAGGGCAGGGTTATATGAAGCAGACAATGTTTAGGGCACATTTCTTGGCCCTTTCTTACACAAGTGCAGTTCTTAAAAAAGCTGGGGGCTATTGAATTCCACTGTTGCTTTAGTCTAGTGAGAAGTAAACTATATGGTCTAAACCATCTATGTGTAGGGTTGTGACTACAACTCCCAGCATGCCCACTACATTATCACATGCCTTTGAGGTAGAGTAAAAATGGTAAAATAGTATGAGTACTGTCTTTTCACTCACACATAAACTTGATGAAAGTGAGGCAGAGTTGTATGAAGTCTTCAGCCTCACTCTCTCTCAGAGATTTTGAAGTAAGAAAAAAGTCAACAGTATTGGTGATGGCTCAGGATATAATGGATGATCATGGCATCATTGATAACTAACTAAGCTATAAACATTGCCCAGTCCCTATTTCTTTTCCTTTCATGGCTGTTGGAATAAATTGTTCTCATCTGACCATTCTAGTAGGGAAAATCTTCACATATTTGGGGTAGACATCCCCTTAACTAACCCACAGAAACACAATATGTACACACATGATTTACATGCAAATATACAGTACATACAAATATACATTGTATTTATATGCTAATATACACACATACACACATATATACTGTCATAATAAAAATCTGCAATAAAGAAAAATTGGTGGCATAAAATTCCAAACATAATCAATTTATTAGAAAGACTATCAATCGCCAATAAAGTGATCTAGGGCCCCTCAATAACCAGGGAAACATTTCACAATCAGAAAGACTTTTTTATATAACTGTAAAATGTAGCCTAGTGATGTAAACTAAACTTATTCTGTGATTGGTCATCCAGAGATGAAGGTAGACTTTGCTTGCCTTGATTCAGAGGGAGGATTTCTATAACCTAGGAAAGGGCTGTCCAACCTTACTTTTGAAAGTTTTTATTAAAACAAAATACATTTTGGTTTGCCTTTTAGTGAGAGCTCTGTAGCTTTGCTTATTAAAGCATTTAGTAAACCCACAGGCAGGCTGCAGTTTGGAGAACCCTGACCTAGGACATTAGGGAAAAACACAGAGTTGACTCATTCACTGAAAAGTCTCAGAGTGCACAAACATCTTATGATCAGCTTGTTTTCATCTTCCCTTTCTCCCTCCCACCTTTCAAAAAATAGGAATATGGATAGGGAATTTAAATAGGAATGGGGAGATTAAGTTCTTACAAACTTTATCACTGGGGCTCATACAGTCAAGTACAAATCTGATTGATATAATTCTCAATCAATAATAAATAAAAATTGGGTATTAATTTTTAATTTTATAATAATTTACATGTATATACAAAAACATACCTATGAGTGCACACACATACACACACACATATATATGTATATGGAGAGAGAGAGAGAGAGAGAGAGAGAGAGAGAGAGAGAATAACTAGATTGGTAATGAGTAAAAATAAATTAGGAAAGTTCATGATAAAAAGCAAAAGCAGGATAGTTTTAAGTTGAAAATTAATATAAGATTGCAAATATATTTTACTGAGTAAAAACATTTCCAGAAGTCATTTTAAATAGCAAGATATGATAAAAACTTTTCTGGAACCAGTTGAGGAGGACTTTAGTCCAAGTGAAAGATGAAACAAAAAGGACAAATTATGCTTCTGGCAGAAAGAATGTGACTGGTTTGGTCTTGAATTTGGAAATGTTACTTCCCAGTGGTGCTTCTTAAGTTTTCCCAAATCATCCATCTTCCATTCTCTGCTCTTTGAAACTTTCCAGAACCTCCTTTGTAAGAATGGAATGAACTTGGAGGACACTAAGAAATATTAATCTCAAATTTGAAACAAAGGAACATAACTTAGCCAAGGGAGGGGAGAAAGGGATGGGGTGATCTTCTGGGAATTTGGAATTGAGGTCTTAAATGGAGTAGCTGAATGACAGGTTTTCCATTTTCCTTTTTATCATGCCCTTGAGATAAAAGTCATAAAGTATAGCATAAAGACCTGGAAATGTCTTCAGAGATAATTCTGTTCAATGCTCTCATTTTATAGATAAAGAATCTGAAGCTTATAAAGGTTTGTTCACTTTCCTGAGGTCAAATAAGTAACAAGTAGCAGAACTTTGGTCTAAATCCAGCCAAATCCAGTTTAGTTTCTACTACTCCCAAAGATTTTATCATTCTGGGGTCTTCTTTTCCTACAAAGTCTTAGTAGGGAAATGAATGCAACTAATTTCAATAAGTCTCAGTTTTTTACTTGTAATAACTTCTCCCACTCATTAAAGTGTCCAGTCAATTCCAGTTAGTCTCTAGCTCTTCAAGGCTTAACGGTAATGTTCATGCTTGAAAACATTTTTTCATCTACTTTACTGCCTTCTGATTTGCACAGCTATTAAGTGTTATTTGTTGCAACATATTGCCAAAATATCTTATCAATCCAATGAAAAACCAACATAAGTGAAAAAATTAGTGAAAAATTATTTTATCCTTCAATACAAAAAACTGGTGGATTGATAATTTTTAAGGTTTCCAAGCACTGGTTTTGGACTATTATGAACACAATTTATTTTTTATTTTTTAAGGTATGTTTATGTCATTTTTTTTACTTGTGGGAGAATTAACATTATATGCTACCTGTAAATTTGAGCAATTATGCTTCTTAGATGAGGGACAGAAGGAGAAAAAAACTTGGGGGAAACAACCCCCCCAAATTCCTACAATCAACCCTTATTTTCAGTTTTGCCAACAGCTCTATGTCTATATTATTCCTGTGCCAATTAATTCTCTTCCTCTTTTTCTCCACTCAGAGCTACCAGGCACAGAGGAAGTACCAATGCAAGTGAATGATAAGAGATTGAACTTCATTAATGGAAACTTACCAATGGTCTCCTCTACTGTGACATCTGTGGGTGAGATAGAGGATCTAGGATCTAGAACCCTGCCCAAAGTTTTCCAGGTCAGAATGGATAGAAGATAGCCTCCAAAGTTGCCCTGCACTTTGTCTGTCATTCTTTTACATCAATACTGTATTTCCTGCCCACAACACTTTCAATTTATTTTTCTTTCTCAATTTACTCAGGAACTGACCAATTGATATCATGCTTTTCAGGGGGCTTGCATTTATAGGTATACCTCTAATCATAATTCATGATTCCTAAATAGGCTGGGAGATAATCTAAACACAATTCATGATTCCTAAATAGGTTGGGAGATAATCAGCAGCTATGAGCAACTGTGTGTACTCAGTCTCTTTTCCATGTCAGCTCTTTGCCTTTCACAGGTGTTCTTAAATTCTGGGGTGAAAACCCTTCTGCAGTTTCTATATATTGCTCTTTGGCATGCACTCAGTTCACACATGTTCTAAGCATGCTCAGTTGAATGTCACAAAAAATGTGCAGATATTTTATAGAATGGAATTCTGATTAGCTGATGGCAACTGTGCTGGTAAAGAAGAAAGATTAAAGGACATCTTTAGGAAATGGACTAGTTGACTTCTAAGGTTTCTTCCAAACACTGATTAGAAATTCCATTATGTTCAAAAATAGTCAATCAATTTTGGATAAAATTGAAGCAATTTCCAAGTGGAGGATCCTAATGACAAAGAATGAATTCTAGGAATGTGAATTTCTGGAATTAGATGATTATTAACACTGCCATAATATTAAGACCTTTATCATCTTTGGCATAAGAACAATGTAGATAAGTTGCATCTGGATCCTTGAATACCAAGAAAACTTTTATTTATTTATTTCAGGCAATGGGATTAAGTGACTTGTCCAAGGTTACACAGATAGGTAATTATTAAGTGTCTGAGGCTTCATTTAAACTCAGGGCCTCCTGACTCCAGGACCAGTGCTAGCCATTGTGCAACCTAGCCTCCCTGAAAACTTTTATTCTTTAAAAACTCACTGGTTAGAAACACCATCCTAGTTGTTTTGAGTTACTCAAAGAATCCTTGTTGCCATAGATGTTTCAAACCTTAGCCTGGTTTTCATCTTTGCTGTATGGGACCATGGAGAAAGATGCCCTTTAGACATTCTTCAGAAAATTGGTATTTAGAAATAGAAATAAAATATCAAAAAATAAAAAAAATGACTTGCTATTTCTGGGACACAATAAATCATGACACTATTTGTACATCCAGTATTTTTACTCTTTTCACAGCTCCTAAAACCCTGAGCTATTCGAGTGTCATAAAATATTGATTTCCAAACTGGTAAGGTATACAAGGACTCTGTAGAAATTTTAAAAAAAGACAATAGAACACAAACTTGCTATGGGTGCTGATAATCAGGGTTTCCAAAAAACTATTGAACCCACAGGAATTGGACCCACAGACTCAGTCTGCCTTCCTTATATAAAGAAACCTTGATGAAGGAGCTCAATTGTTTAATGACAATAAATGTCAATTCAGTTTTCTTATTTATATAATGTAGGTATTGTTCTATAGAGGATCTCCTTTCTCCCTATCCTCTCCAACATCAGACTTATCCTGATGTCCCAAGATCTCTTTTGTCCCCAATGAGTGGTATGCCAGGTCTTCTACACATATGAAAGATTCTTTCATAATAATTCTTGCCTTAGTTATCTTTTGTGTTTCTTGTTATTTCTGACTATTATCCCACTATTATTTCCAGGAAGGGTCTAAACTCAAATCCTTTGATGATAAAAGGGAAGAATATAGCTTAGATGAAAATGGGAGCATGAAAAAGAGGGTACAAGGAGAATTTTATCTGTAGAGGTGGATCTTTTGGGGGTGGAGTGAGACCAGAGGTTGATGCAATTCCTATTGGAAACTCAAGAAAACCAAATAAATTGATAAAAAGAATAAGATAAGGCTTACAATCCCTCAAATCACTCAAAAGTCAGGAGTATCATCTATTTTGTTTCTTCTGAATTTCAATTCTGTAACTTTGTACTTTTTCAGTGTATTCCTTCTGTCTTTTTCTTATACCCCTTTCTAGTAAAAATCCATAGAAAACATAAAAAGAATGCATGCTTAATTAAAGCAATGTTCTCCTTGAGCAGTAAATTAAGATGGATCATTTTTTTAATGAGAAGTAAACTAATATTATTGGGACAAAAAAGATATCAGCTTCTTTCTAAGAACTGAGGCTAGTTTTCTCAGTATTTCTCAGTATTTCTGGCAGGGCATGGTAGTAGAAGTGGCTAGAAACCACAAAACTGGAATCTAGTTCTGATTCTGCTGCTTCCTATCTGGTTTTTAATAATAGTAATATTTGAAGTCCCAGGTATTTATTGCCTTCCTGGACTTGGTTCTGGAGAAAATGCAAAGGTTTTATAAAACACAATCCTTTCCTATTGAATTTTACAGTCAAATTTCTGTGCCTCAGTTTGCTCACATTTTAAATCAAAATATTGAGGTATTTAATCTCTAAAATTTCTTGCTGGCAAAATCTTTGATGTTTCTGATTGTTTGCTATTAAACTAATAGCTTACTTTTTTGCTTTCTAGCTTACAAGAGTAGTAAGCTGAAAATGTAGCAAAGGGTTTTTAAAAAAATGGATATCAGAAAAGAATTGATTTCTCAGAATTTTCTGCCATGTGGCAACAGCTCTTATAGTTGCTTTGAGCTGCAAAGTATTTGAATTTAAGTACCTTTATGTTATTTTACCTAAACCATTAGTAGCATCCATCTAATAACCAGCTGATATTTCCTGAGCTCTCCTCTCCCCTCCCCTCCCCTCCCCTCCCCTCCCCTCTCCTCCCCTCCATTCCCCTCTCCTCTCCTCTTCTCCCCTGCTCCTTCCCCTTCCCTCCCCTCTGCACCTCCCCTCTCCTCCTTCTCCCTCTCCTCCCCTCCTCTCCTTTCCTTTTCTTTCTATTTCATTCAACCTGAGGCTCAGGTTGGGGAAGTGAACTATTTAGAATCACACCATTAATGAGATTAGGAATTGGACCATAAAATCAAGTTCTTTATGCTAAGTTCCATTTTTAGGTACATAGAATAAGAGCTGGGAGTCATTGGGGTTAGAGGTCATCTGCTCCAACCCACTCAATCCAAATATAAGTCAACATGTGTTTATTAAGCATTCACTGTATGCCAGATCTGTGGTTAGGTTCTGAGGACACAAAGGAAAATAAACAAACAAAAACTAACCTAAAGAAAGCAAATCAAAGTTCAAAGTAGTTAAATGAATTATCTGAGATCTTGTATGTAGTGACAGAAGGAGCATTGGAATTAGGGCTTTCTGATTCCAAATCTAGTTCATTTTTCACTTTATAAAACAGGTGACTTTCAACTATGTCATCTAAAAATGTCTGCCATTACCACCAGTTTTGGAAATATTACCCATCTTACCTCAGAAAGATGAGCATACAATAATAAAGTATTAGATAATCATTCTAGTTTTTTCTCCAAATTAAAAGAAATTCTGAGAATTGCTAATAAATAGCCAAATGCTATTTATGCTCTGAGTATTCCTTTCCTTTGACATTTTGATTTTTCTTCCCTGGCTCACCCAAACCTGCCCTAGGCCATACTTCAATGTGATGTAGATTCCAGTGAGTCATGAAAAACAGTCTCAGATAAGGGTAAGAACCTAGAAAGTCCTATTCTATATAATTAGATGTAGAATCCCTAATATTTGGCATCATTAGAATTATAGGGACAGAGAAAGTGAAAGGGGATAGTAACTGGTGCTGTGATTTCATGGAGTTCTTCCTCCTCTTCCCTCCCACCCACCACTTTTTCTCTTTCCTCCTGACCAAAAGTAGAATTAGGATTTAGTTGCTTTTCAATTACATTAAGACCTCAATTGTAAAATAATTGCATGCCCCGCCCCCAGTCAAGTATATTATAGACTGATACAATTTGGGATATATTATTTCTGAGTTATATTTCAATTCTGTTACTCTCTTATTTTATGAAAGAATACTCCATTCTTTCAGTTTCCATATGAAACTAAGAAGGGCATGAATTTAGTATGCAAAATGGATTACACTCTCGAATAACTAAATACATGATTTATAATAATTTTGAATTATATACTCTGAGAGACATTGTAGGCCAATTTCAGGGTCAAGACAATCCAGGTTTAAATTCTGCCTATGACACATATTGGCTGTGGAATCTCTGGCAAGTTGCTAAAACTTTCAGGGCCCCGGGCTAATCTCCAAGACTAGAAGAAGTGTAACAATTGCTGATCTGCACCTATAGAGGAAGTTTTCTCCTCCAGAGTTTCCTATATTGATGAAATCACAGGTATAGAATGACTCCAAAAAATAAAAACAAAAATACAAAAGCACACAAGATCCAAATGAATAAAAAGAATTATTTAGCTAAAGATAACTAACACTCTAGAAAAATATAAAATAGCCATCAGTATCTTGAATATTGAAAATATTATTATGGAGTAAAATGTGAAAGATTAACTTCTAATGCAAGTTTTACTTTCTCTCTAGTAAAATTCTGGTAGAGAATCTAGTAGAGTAGCCCTCTTGGTTCCCTAATTGCTTCTTAAAATCACAGATCTGGTCCTCAAAAGAAGACTGATTGTTCTTAGCCTCAGGATTATAGGGGTAACACAACAGTTGTGACTTCTATATTTCTACTAAAGAGACCACAACTGGTGTGCTCCCCATATCAACCAACTAGTTAAAAACAGATTTTACTTAGAATTTTATACTGGGAGGATGATGTGGCAAGGATAGTAGTTATAAAACATCCCCACCTCAGAGAATGCATTTTCCCCTCTTCCCTCACTTGGTCCCTGTGAAAAGCAGGAAAACCAAAAGAGAGTTAGGTACATATATATATATATATATGTATATGTGTGACCAAGGGGTAGCTTAGGACTCCTGACAGTGGGAGTTCTTTTATTCCTTTGAGGAGATTGAAATGAGATAGGAAATATTACTTGTGCTCTGAAGAATATGCTTAAAAGTAATCTTACTTCAAGTTTCTATGCTCTCTTTTGGAATTCATTCTGAGTTCATCTCAAGGGAATGGGACCCTAGGGGATCTAGAAAAGTACAATGCTCTAAACAGTCACTGAATACCCATTTATTTGTGAAATGATGAATTCCAAACTTAGATTTTTTATCTGACTCTGAGCAGTGTTATTGCTTCACAATAATAGTAAGGACCACAACTAGCATCTATATAAATTGGTAAAATTTCAAAATATTTTGTCTACATTATCTCATTTAAATTATGAGTGAGTCCTAGGATCACAGAGACTTCTCTGTCCATAAGAGGTAGTTACTATGGCTCTTAAGGACATTAACCTGAATCGATGTTGCTGACACTATCCAAATATGATGGACATTTTAGGGAAGTCAAGGCCATGGTTTACAGTCTCTTTAAAACTCCTTCCCTATTTCTTCCTCCTTGTACATATACTCCATTAATACAAAGTTTTACAATTGTCACTCAGGAAGAAGAAGCTGCTACAGTCTCCTTAGGAGAAGAGTTTCTAGTTATGACTCTGACACAAGTCATACATAAGAATTAATCTAAAATGTCTAACATGGCACTGCTTGTCATCTGGCATCCAGATGTGGAATGCAATCACTTCTATTCATAGGGTGAAAACTATTTCTACAGTAAAAACAAAGAAAAACTACTATAAAAGAGACAGAAGGGGAGAAAGGTGATCAGCCATTCTTATAAAACCTCATTTGAACATATCTCCTACTGACTTGAATGTTGAGAAGAAACATTACTATAAATGTCTACTTTTGTCACAAATAATGGCCCTTGTTCAAAATGAATCCTTGCAACCAAGATTCTTTTTACTATTCAGTCTTATTAGTCCTTCCCACTCCAGAAATTTAGAGTTGAAAATGAATGGTGAACAAAAGGTGACCCTTTTTTATTTACCCATTGACATTCTTTCCCACTTTGTTCTCATGTTTCAACTCTATTTTTGTCATCTTTACAATGTTTTCCATTTAACATGTGGCCTGGTGTCCACCTCTCCTCATATACCACAACTACCAGCTCCCAATTACTGAAATCCCAGGTAATTAAACTTCTATGCAATCTCTAAAGGCAGAACTGTCTCTATGGACCCATAACTTCTTTCTTTCCAGCCTCACAATTCTCATATTGACATTGAAACATTTTCATATCTTTGTGGCATGATTACTTGGACATCAGAAAAGTTCCTCCTCACCTTAAGATACTCCTGTTGCCTGAAATATCTTCAATATAAATAAAAACTTATAGAAATGAGACTTAAAATTCATTTAGCAAGAACACTGGACTGAAAGTCAGGAGACTAGAATTATTGTGTGTGTAGGTTCTTCCTGTTAGGAAATTTATGACTCTGATAAATCACTTTTTAACTGTGGACCTTAATTTCCTTAACCCCAAAATGGGTGGATTGTACTAGATAGTCTAAGTTTTCTTCAATTTTAAAGTTCTATGATTCTATGATATAGAGTGATACCTTGGAATGGATTTTGGAATGAAGTAGTGGAGTTGACTTAGAATTCTGAAGAATTATTCCTATCATATCTGCAAGCCAGGCACCAGTAGGAGTAATGAAACTACTTTATATTGCAATAATATGAATTCTGCAATGACTATTTTCCACAGTAGGAGAGGAAGGAAAATACCAGAGACCTCCAGACTCCTTGTTTTTTAAAATAAATTAATTAATTTTCATCCATATACACATGTATATTTTTGAGTTACAAAATTTCCTTCCACTGTCCCTTTTCACCCCCATCCCCTCAGCAGCAAACAATCAGGTTAGCATCGTACATACATATTTTTGATAAACATGTTTACAGATTAGTTATTTTCAGTATGAGGAATTAGGATTAAGGGAAAGAGATACATGAGAAATAAATTTTATAAAGTGTTCATCAGATTCTGAAAGGTTATTTATTTTGTGTATGTGTTTTGTTTTGTTTGTTTTTCCTCTGGATGGGGATAACATTGTCCATAGTTGCTCTAACACAATTGTCCTAACTCTCTGAACTGCTGAGAGAAGCTGCTTATATCAAAGTTGTTCATCTCATAATGTTGTTAATGTGTGCATTGTTCTCTTGGTTCTATTCCCTTCACTCAGCATCAGAGCCTGTAAACCTGCTCTAGAGTCTGACCATTTATGATTTCTTATAGAAAAATAATATTCCGCAGTATTCATATAGCGTAATATGTTTAGCCATTTCCTAATTGATGGTCAAGCCCTCAATTTCTGATTTTTTTTTTGCTATTACAAAAAGGGCTGCTATAAATATTTTAGAACATGTAGGACTTTTCCCATTTTTTATGATTCCTTCTGGATATAGACCTAGAATTGGAATTACTGGGTCAAAGGGTATTAACAGTTTTACTGCTCTTTGGGCATAGTTCCATTTTGCTCTCCAGAATGGTTGAATCAGTTCAAAACTCCAACAGCAATTCATTAATGTCATAATCCTCTAACAACCTCTCCAACATTGATCATTTTCCCTTTTTCTCATAATGAGCAATCTGATAGGTGTGAGGTGATATCTCATTGTTATTTTAATTTGCATTTTTCTAATCAATAATGGTATGGAGAATTTTTTCATATGATTATATAATTATATGATTAATATAACATAACATAACTAATATAACATAACATAATATAATTAACATAACATAATATAATATAATAAATATAGTAAATATAATATGGCATAATACTTCATAATACTGTACAATATGACATAATATAACATAATATGATATAATATAATAAATATAATATTATATGATATATTTAATTTCTTCATTTGAAAACTGTCTGTTCATATCCTATGACCTTTTATCAACTGGGGAATGACTTGTAACCTTATAAATTTGATGCAATTCTCTATATACTTTAGACATGAGATCTGTATCAAAACTCCTAATAGTGAAGATTGTTTCCCAGCTTTCTGCTTTCCTTCCAATTTTGTCAGCATTGATTTTATTAGTGCAAAACCTTTTTAATTTAATATAGTCAAAATCATTTATTTTGCAGTTTATAATGTGCTTTAATTCTTGTTTAGTCATAAATTTATCCCCTTTCCATAGATCTCATAAATAGAGTATTTCTTAGTCTATTAATTTATCTTTGGTGTTGTTCTTTATGTCTAAATCCTGTACCCATTTTGACCTTGTCTTCTCCCATTTTTTTTTCCTACCATGTTCCTTTCAAAATTTAGTATGTTTTTTAAATTACTCTGAGAGTCAACTTCTCTGAATAAAGCACCTAAAGAGGCAAAGATATTATAGTATTTAAGGAAGCCCTCCATATTATGGCAGGTTTCTGAGTACTGCTCTTTACAATGATAATAGATAATACTTTGTCCCTGGATCAAATGGTTTCAGAGGGCCTTTCTGGATTGATGTTGTGGTTACCTTTTGTTTGGTTTTGCTGACCAGCTTGGTCCTTATTAGAATTATGGCATCTACAAAGCAAGGGGAATCTTGACGTAATTTCATCTAATTTTCTCAGTAGGTAGGGGAAAGAAGAAAAGGAAAATGATTTACCTGTGGTCATGGAACTAGTTCTCCACAGAGTTGGACTAAAAAAAAAAAAAAACCCATCTCCCATCTCCCAATCTTATGCCTCTTACACATGGTTCTTTGAAAACCTTGGCTCATATTTAGATAACAAATGGTTTTATTGGTAGCATTGGAGTAGAAATAAGGACTAAGAAGAGTTTTCCCTTTATTTTAGAAATTTTCCCTAATACAGAATTTGCCCCACAAATGATGTTTTTGGATGGGTGGTGATGACAATGACAATAAATATGGTGATTACTGTTATAAGGCTTGCACAATATTTTCCATACATTACTTCATTTGATCATCATAGCCCTGGGGCAAGGACCAGACAAAAGGAGAAACTGAGTGTCTAAAGCAAGACTTAAATTCTGGTTTTCCTGACTCATAGGTGCAAAATTCCACCGTAACATGCTCCCACTGACATGAAGTGGTGGCCAGAAATTTAAATGAGAAGATGGACACCAACAAGGGTACTTCATCATTGCCAACCCACACAATACCACTCCCTACTCTGAGAATTATGGCAATGCCTTATGTTGTCAGCATATTTATATAGTTAAAATTCACATCATACTTGAGAAAGTTCCTGCATTTATCACAGAATCAAAATCAGAGTCCATCAATTGCCACCTGCCTTTTATCTGGTCAGGGGAAATTTAGTTGGGATTAGACAAAAAATTACATATCTGTCAGATGTTACAAAGGGTCCCTAGTCCTCAACTACAAGATACACTTGTGGTTGCCATGGCAATAATGATTCTGATTAAAAATAGTGATAGGCAGCAACCTGTCACTCTGTCAGTCTTAAACTTCCCAGGGGAAGCAAGCAATGAGTGTGTAGCTGAAAGGGCCTTTTTATGAGTCTGGGGAAATCTATATCTGTCAAGCAGAGTTTGCTTGAATATATTTTGGGGGCCCTTGTCACTGTTTGGATGCTATTGAGAATTGAGCTAACTTCTGAATTATGTTTGGATGCAATTAAATAGGCATTATTTGAGAAAATTGAATTTTAAAGGGATATCTTTTTCCATAACTTATCTCCATTTTAGTCTTTATCATTCAACAAATCAGAAAACTTTTGTAAGCATGACATGCAGTACAACTGTAGTATATGAAGTACATTCAATTCATATTGACTCACTTGTGTTTTCCTAGAATTAACCTGGTCTGATCACATTGGTTTATTTATTAATTTTCTCCTCCTTCCTTCTTTGTCTCCTTCCTTCCTTCCTTCCTCCTGTTCTCTCTCATTCTCTCTCTCTCTCTCTCTCTCTCTCTCTCTCTCTCTCTCTCCCTTTCTTCCTACCTTTTAATCAGGAACTGTTAATTTATCTACTGTATATTCAGACTCATGAAAGGTGCTATTAAATATACAGATTTGAAGATTTTGAAGATGTATTCTTTCCCTCAGGAAATAAAACTGGAAAAAAATCTATTCCCATGAAATAGTTACAGAGTTCTACAATATAATATGTAATCTTGTCTTTAGATCTAGTGCTTTGAAAATTTCAAAGGCTTTTACTTTCATGATCATGTTTGATTCTAATAACCACCCTATGAAGTAAGCATTATTATTCCCATTTTATAGAGATTTCAAATGATTTACCTAAGAGCTTCCAGTCAGAAAAGGGGAGAACTCAATATTATCCACATCTTTAGCCTCCTGCTTCCCAATTACACCCCCCCCCAATCCTTTAAATTTTCTAGGTATTAAGAGAAATAAGACCTCAATATAAACTGGGAAGGCTGGAAAAAAAATTCTCAAATGGGTTTTGGGTTTTGAAGGATAGAGAGGATTTAAACCAATATAGAGAAGAAATCAGGAAATTAAGGAAACAGGCTGCTTGTCAGAGTCATTGCATCTTCTACAGCTTGGGGTAGAATGCTAATAGGTTATCTTTTGGTCATATTAAGCTGCATTCCTATTGTAATCTATTTGAAATGCCATTTAATCTGTTATTCTTGCTTTTGATTGTCCCGACGAAGTGATTTTAATTTATTCATAACTTAATTATAAATGGTAGATACCATGTGCTTTCCTGATATTACATATGGGAAAAAGAATGTGAAAGGGAGAGATGATATGAAGTTCCCTGAATTCATGAGGCTTTAAAAGAAGATGGGAGAAAATCAAAAATAATGATTCTGTGCTGGGGTAGGGTGGGGACACCAAAGATGAAATTTACTGACTCCCTAATTTTGCCTAGGCTATCCATTCTATCCAATATGCATGTTACAATTGAGATGTAATAGAAAGAATCCTAGAGAGGGGAGCCACAAACCTTAGATTTTTTTGTCCTGTCTCTGCAAATAGCATGTTGTAAATTTGGATGAGTCAGTTCATCACCTTTATAAAACTGGGGTTGGGGGTTTAATATTTTTTTCCTGGAACTGAATTTCTGATTTTTGCCTTTTCTTCTTACAATATTTGCATCATCTAAACCAGTGCTGACCTCGTAGCAGTTCTTTGTACAAATTTGTTGATTGGCATCTATTCATAGACCTCTCTTTCCTGTAGACAGGTATTATTATTATTCCTCATAAGTCCTCCTGACAATGTAGATAAAATGGTCACACTTTCCATTTAGATCACTTCTACACGAGACTGAAGGTATAATTTTGTTGGAGGAGGAGGGGATTGTGCAAGGAAAGACCCATCACAGCTAGGACCCAGCTCCTCTGGGAAACTCTGAGAAATGATGAGGGGAAGGGAACCTGAATGTGTTACTCTAAAATGTGATGGAGTACAGCCCAGATTACAACAGTCTGTTGAGGTAATACATAATAAATAAGGCCTTGGTTAATGTCTAGCCTAGGGTGAGCAGAAATAGATGATCCAGGAGAGGAATAAGATTTTATAATATATGATTATCAAATCCCTTCTCTCTCTGCCTTCATAAATAAGGACTAGGCAAGGCTCAATTTTATTATGGTTAATTTATAATTGTTTTAAATAATAGAACACAGTGGAAATGTTCACTTAACTAAAGCAATCAGACATTTCAAAATAGGCAAAATGGATAACTGTAAAAGTCCTTTTCCCTAATCAAATAAAAATGACCACATTCCTGTGCTGTCTGACTCTGGTTTCCATTTTAGAAGTCATGGCATGGTGACCATTTAACATTGAAGGCTATAGACAGTGAAGTTTGAGAGCTATGAAGTTTCTGTCCTTTGTCAGAATATAAGAACAATGTTTTATAGCACTTACAATTTTATAGAATTCAAATTAGAATTTAGTGAAGTATATGAAATTTAGTGAAGTTCATGAAATTTTGGAGAAAACACTGGATTTGGAATTAGAGGAGTCAGAGTTTTATCTTGACTGTGTCCTTTTCTACCTTTGTGTCCTCAGGAAAGTTATTACTTTTATCTGCATTTGAATTTTCTGTTTTGTAGAATGATTTGACCAGGTAGTTAAGAAAAGTTAGCATGATACCATGGAAAGAAGATTGAATTTTGCATGAGAGGACTTCTGTTCAAATAAAGGCATTTTGATACTATATCTTTTGTGACCTTGGTAGTCAAGACCCTTAACTTCTCTGGGTCTGTTTACTTATCTGTAAAATGAAGGGCTTAGACTAGATCTTTGTTATCTTTTCTAACTTTAAATATATTATAAAATGAGAACTCCTTCAAGTCCTAAATCCTATGAGTCTTAGGTAACTTTATGTTGAGCTGTTTAACTATTTTCTGAATTAAGAATTTTATTGGGTAAGTGAAAAGATCACTTACATGAAATCTTTATAACAGAGAATGACCTTTATAATTCTGGGGTATGGTTCATTGGGGTGAAATAGAATCAGCAGTAGAGTTTTTTAGAGGGATAGACTATATAATCATGAATTACAAATCTTGAAAAGATAATACAAATTGGGAAAAGGCCAAACCATTTATGAGTTTGGAGTTCACAATATTTAATCTTGTTTTATTTTTAAGAAGTTTTTTAAACTTTCACCTAATCTATCTTTCTAATTAATTTCCCATTATTTGTCTTTGTTAACTGTTTACTATAGTTCAGTTTAGTAAACTCAACTAAATAAACAATTCTTTAAAAGCATTTACTTCATACCAAGCACAATGACAAGATGATATTTAAATTCAAGTAAAGAGAAGACAATTTCTTGTCCTTGAGGAGTTTGCATTTTAACAGGGGAAGTTAATATATAATAGAAATGTGAAAATTAGGGCAGGGAGAAGGTACCTCCGGAGGACATGGTGGTAGTCTGGAAAGTCAGAAGTAGAACTGGGAAGAATGAAGGTGCTCTTCCTCAAAATGGAAATTCTTAGAGGAAATCACCAATGGGGAAAAAGAGGACCACAGGGGTAACTGGTCATTCAGAGAACGAGAAGAATACAGAGGAATAGAGAACTATTATTAGGAGATGTCATTAGATACATGATGATGAGGATTAGCCAGAAGAGGAATGTCAGTCAGGTTGACCTATCCCAAATCTATTAGTGTCTGGCAAATTATAGGCACTTTAATAAATGTTTAATGATTTCTTGATATTCCTTGTGAATTCCCAGTCTGTGACCATGCAGATTACCCTTATAAAAAGGTCTCCAAAAACCCCCCAACTTATTATTAATTAGCTGGCATAGTCCAGCTCAAGTCCTTCAAAAATGGCTTTCTCCTCCTTTCAACTCCTATGGCATTCATGATCCAATCTATACCTTCATTTGCCACTTAGATGATACTCTTCCAAAGTAGCACTTATTCTTTTGCCTTCTATGTGTCAATCCAGTCTTTTAAGTAGAATGCAAGTTTCCTGAGGAAAAAAAAATAGAATAGCTATGTGAGTGCATTTATATCTTTCTCTTGCCATTTGAACAGGGGGGCATTTTCATCTAGGTAATGTTTTAATTACTGTATGAGTTAATAGGTTTGTGAAGAAATAGTAGATGAAATAGAAATTAGAAGCATTTAGCTTTTTCATAATGATGATAAGAATGATGATAATGACTTGGCTAGCTGTACAATGATGACAAATTGGTTGTGTCTTTATGGTAGTAAGGCATTTCAATGAAAATGCATTTGACATTTTAGTCAAAAATTTATATATTTTATTAGAATAAAAAAATCTATATACTTCAAATTTTCTCAGATATTTGTCATGTAAAAGTAATGCATCTGGTTAAATTATTGACTGTTTTACAGTTTACTTGGATATTTTGATATTATTTAACTACATTTTTCTTCCTAGGGAAGGAAGGCTAGGATTAATAAATATAGAGGTTGTTGTTGGAATTTTGTAGTAAAGAATAAAGATTTTAATGCTCTTACTTTTATGCCCTGTAATAAAGGTAGTAAAAGAAGAAAGTGATGTGATTCATCTATTAATTAAGCATTCATTAAGTGCCTACAATGCATAGCATACAAAGTTCTGTATACTGATTTATGTATTGGTGGAAAGCATGATTTATTTGATTTCACTATCACTAAATCTATTGTATCACCTATGTCATTTGTTGTATTCATTAAGATATAAGCTTTGAAAAATATGACTTGTTTTATTACATTTTTTATTCTAAATAGTTAACACAATACTTGGCACATGGTAGGGTTCTCTCTCTCTCTGTGTCTATGTCTATGTCTGTGTCTGTCTGTCTGTCTCTCTTACACAGATACACAGACACACATACTTTCTGTTTTATGTCTATCTCTCCAACAAATAAATATACACACATGTACACATACACAAAGACATACACATGCACAACCATACATACATACATACTTGTTGATTGATGTCTGAATTAGTTAAAATAATAATTATCTTGATTTAATTAAAAATGCCAAAGCTCAGTGAGGGCTAAAGGATATTATAAATTATTATTTATATATGTTGTGACAAAAAAGCCTTAATTGAGAACCTAAAAAAAAAGGAAATGAGTCATTCATCTAGTGAAATGGAAAGAAAATAATTGCATGTCCCACGGACTGAATTGGTACTCTCAAGATACAAACAAACAAAAACCAAACCAAACCAAACCAGAGGAAGACATTCACCATGTTCACAAAAGCTGGACAAAAAAATCATGAGTAGAGGTATTGTAATCCACTTTGGTGGATCAAATCTCAGTATTGTTGGAATCAGTGCAGTAAATATTGTCTAGAAACATTGCTTATCAATAAAATTCTCCACTTACTCATATTAGAAACTTTGTGTACATTTTGATGGCTATTCATTAATCAGCAAATCTTAAGACCTGAACTCTCTGTTTCTCTGATAGAACTGATGAAGTAGAAGCAGGATTCTATTGGAGTCAGAGAACCTGGATTCAAATTCCATTTTTTCTACTTTTTACTTGCATTACATACATACATATATATATATGCATACAAAAATAGCTTCATACATATATACAACATATATATAGTCTCATGTATGTAAAATAAAGGAATTAAACTAGATGATTTTTCTAAATATTGTTAAATAGGAACAGAAGAAATAACTATATAATAATTGAATTAGAGAAAAGAGAAGGGATTATATTATTTAACTGAGAATCCAGGTATTATGGAATGTATATTCAATCCCATAATGACAACACAGAACTGAAAGCTGCTTGAGGTCATCTTTTTCCATTTTGCACAAGGAAACTGAATCAAGGAATACTGAAATGACTTGTTAAAGGAAATAGGATATTTTTAGAAATAAAAAGACACAAAATCAATTCATATTTGTTTTATTACTACTAAATTAAAGGCATTTTGGGGGGGGGGATTGTAATCTCATTCTTGCCCTTAAGAAAGAAATTAGATAAGACATCAAACATTTTCACATTAAAATATTTTAAATAATTAAAAAGACTGACTAAAATTATATCAAAGAGTTATCCTGGTATATAATTCACAAAGATTTACATTCAAATACTGTCCCTGACATATCCTGAATATGTAACTAGGGAAAATTACTTAACCTTTAAGTCATTCCAGTCAATTTACTAAGATTAAAAGTTGTAGAGCAGATATCATCCTACATTAGTAGAGAGAGTTTTCCTCACTAGGAATTTTCTATCACAATGAAAACATAGATTCGGTTTTTTAAATCCCCCAAAACAATAAAAAGAAAGCTTAACTTCAACATGTCTTATTTTTGTAATATGAAAATTGTGAGGTCCAGTCCATGAAGAAAGAATCTATATTGATTTTCTTGTTTGAATCTATAGATATTCTTTCCCAGTTTCTCATCCACCATATATTAGGTGAGCCTAATACAAGTCATATGTCACTAAGAAACTGGTACTGCATGGTGATTAAGAGTATTCTTGACAAAGGAGCGAAAAAGTCTGATGACTCATGTGTTGCTGAATTAGAGTTGAATGTACAGAAATGATTTTCCATCCCAGACTGGTCCTTTTCTTTTCTGTCATCGAAGCAGAACTGCGGTGAATGACTAGATTGGAGAGTGACAGAAAGCTGTATTCTTCCACCTTGCTGCCATGTGTCCTTGGTTTTTATTTTGTTTCTTTCTTTTTTATTATTTTGAAAATTTAGGTAAATGATAGAATGGACCAGGCTGTAACCTTGTGAATTTTGAAAGGTCCAAAGAGCCATCAGAGTTCCCACTGTCAACTAGAATAAGTAGTAAGGTCAAGCAGAATTATTAGCAGAGACTGATTGTAGCATGTTGAAAGATAGTTTCCTGAAGATAGAGGTGGTTTCAGGAATCATGATTACAAGGGTGTAATGGAGAGAAGTACTGATCAGAAACTTTAGAAAGGCACTGATATTGAGACCCCAGAAGATACAAATATATATATATATATATATATATATATATATATATATATATATATGCATATATGTATATATGTATATACGTATGGAAAGGATTTCATTGATTTTTTCCCCCAGTTTTAAAAACATTATATTAAGTTTTGAGTTCCAAATTCTATCCTCCCTTCTCATTTCACATCACTGAGATGGTAAGCAATCAGATATAGATTATGCATGTACAATTATGAAAAAATATTTCCTTTAGAGTTGTTTTGTTTAAGAAATCTAAAATAGATTCCACCAAGAAAAAGACAAGATCCAAAGAAGTTTTCAATGGTAGATATCATGGACTATCTTCATTGAAGTTCTTTTTTTTTTTGAGGGAAAAGGAGAAGTAAAGCCTAGCAAGGTGGAAAAGCTGGGAAAACCAGTGAGAGACTTCTAGCCACAGTGCAATGACAGCTTGACAATAACACAGGTCCTGGCAGCTATGTAGCAAGCCAGCAGGGAGGGTCTCAAGTGTCCCAAGGGTCCCAATCCCAAACAAAGTCTGAAACCTGGAAAGACTGGGGCAAAAGACAGAACTGTGTTGGGAATATACCACTGCATAGACAGAACCTGTGCATAAAGGGGTAAATAAACCTCTGCAAATGCAAAGTCTGGACCACATAGACAGCATCTTGGTCAATGAAAAGTCAGGAATCACATCACAGCCTCAGCATAAAAAACGCTTGTGTCTATACTCCCTATACCCCAGGATTAGAGCTCAGAGGTTTCAAGACTGCAAAAAAAAGGTAAAAGAGTGCTCACAAGAGAAAGCTACCATACAAATAAAAATGATAACAATGCCACCTTAGAAGAAGAAAACAGTGAAAAATTATCCAAAGAGTCTATGAATTGGACTCAAATGCAAAAACTCTTGCAAGAGCTTAAAATAGAATATAAAAACTAAAGAAGAGAGGAAGAAGAAAAGTGGGAAAAATGAGAATCATGTAGGAAAATTATGAAATATTGACCAAAGAAATCAACTCCTTTAAAGATAAAAATAATCAATTGGAAAAAGAATGTGACTTTTTTTAAGAAATAAAATTGATCAACTGAAAAAGGAAACACAAAAGTTAATTGAAGAAAATGAAACCATAAAAATTAAAATTGAACAAATAAAAACCGATGAATCCATAAGACTACAAGATTCCATCAAACAAAATAAAAAGACTGAAAAAAATTGAAGATTACCTTTTAGGAAAAAGGAAATAACCTTGAAAATAGATCCAGGAGTGATAATTTATGAATCATTGGACTATTTGAAAGCCTAGATCAAAAAAAAAGGACCTGGAAAACTTCTTGCAGGAAATTATCAGGAAAAATGTCTAAATCTGCTAGAACAAGTAGACAAAATTAACCTTTGAAGAATACATAGAACTCCTCCTGAAAGAGACCCCAGAATAGAAACTCCAAGTGCTATTATAGCCAAATTCCAGAATTCCCCCCAAAAGGAGAAAATACTGAAAACTGAAAAAAAGCAATTTAAATATAAAGGAAACACAATCAGACTTACACAGTACTTATTTGCCTCAACATTGAAGGACTAGAGAACTTGGAATACCATATATCAGAGGGCAAAGGACCTGGGATTACAACCCAGAATTTACTACCCTACAAAGTTCAGCATATACTGTCAGGGGAAAAGTTGAATTTTCAAGGAAATAAAGGACTTCTAAAATTTCCTGATAAAAAAACCAGAATTGAATAGAGAATTCAATTGCCAAATACAGGAGATGCATAACAAACTTTCATGTTGAATTACAAAGGAGTGAAATCTGGAAAATGGAGCTACTAGGAGAGAATATGTCTTAAAAATTTTCCAAGTACTATTAACAACTGATACCTCAGTTAAAGACACCACAATATTGATTCAAATATGTATGTATCTGAGCTTCACTAGACCAAATGTGAAAATATGTGGACAGTGGTGAAGGATAAACCCTGCCCTCTTTTGACATAGAATTTCAAAGGGAAAATGTTTCCTAGAAGCAGACAACTTCATGAGATATCTAGATGGTTAAAACCAAGACACAGAAAACAAGAAACCTGCTGTTAATGGATGCTAACTTGAATGTTGCTCATGTGTGTTTGTCCAGCACCTGAATAATATTGGGGAACTAGGGAAGGATCTGGAGGAAATGAAATATGAAGAAATGTCTGGTTGACAAATTTGGAGTTTGTTACATATGATATTTTTAATTGTTATTGTATTCCCTTTGCTTTGCTGTTATATTAAGTATTTCCCAATTCAGTATTTTCTACTACTCCCTAATCCTTAATCTACCTGTAGGAATTCTTGTCAGAAATTTTATATTAAGGCATACAGAGAGAAGATCTGTGAGATATACAAGAATTTTAGGTTATGTAATGACTGTGAGAAGAGAAACCTAAATTCATTTTATTACTTCCTATTAGTTAAACTGAGCAGCTCACATAACTATCTAGGTCCAGCAAAATCAAGCTGAGACATCAAGTTTAGCTCTGGTGTAATGATTAGTTTGAAAATTCCAGCTATACCCCCAGTGTTTACTGTTTCACTTGATACAGATCTTTCCTTCTGCCAAGTATTCTTTGATGCGAAAATTCCTTCCCCCTCTACTTTTTGTAAAACTACCTAGTGTCCACCCTTCTATGTAAGTGAAACTTTGATAAGGTTGCTGAAACTATTGCTTAGAGCTCATTGATTTTTGAACTTGAGGAATTCATGTTTTAAATACAATAAACTAGTTTTTAACACCCACCCACACAGAAAAAGAAAACTCAAATAAAAAAAATGAAACTGAAAAATAGCATGCTTCAGTCTGAATTCAATCCATATCTTGTCTGGAGGTGGAGAGTATGCTTCATAATTATTCCTTTGGGACTTTCTTGGATCATTGCAATGCTGAAAACAGCTAAGTCATTCATAGTTGTTCATGCAATAATATTGCTATTATTGTGTACAATATTCTCTAGGTTCTGTTCACTTCACTATGCATTAGTTCACGTAAGTCTTTACTGGTTTTCCGAAATCATCTAGTTTGTTGTTTCTTATAACACAATGATATTCTACAATTTGCTCAGTCATTCCCCAATTGTTGGACATCTCTTTGATTTCCAATTCTTAGACACCGTAAAAGGAGATGGTAAAATAGTTTCATATACATAGGTTCTTTTCTCTTTTTTTATGTCTTTGGGATATAGACTTAGCAGTAGGTTGCTGGTTCAAAGAGTAGACACAGTTTTATAGCACTTAGGGTATAGTTTCAAGGGAAGAGTATACCCCTATATTTGGGGTACTATTATTTTTTCACTATAAAACTCTAAAACAGGAATTTTCCCAAAAATCTATTCATGTCCAGTTGGTTGATTTCTAATTATGAGCACAACACATAGGGGCTCTTGCTCTTCAGTATTAGAAACTCTATCCTAAGTGGTATGCAGTTACCTTCTGAACATACAACCCACCAGTGCTTTTGAAAGCTGGGAAAGTGAACTCAGGTATATTTTGGGTAAAATCACTATCACCACTACCACCAAAACAACCACAGAATTTCACAGATTAATTCTGAATGGATATTTTCAAAACTCAATTCTATCCTAAAATAACAATTTGCTACTATGTAAGATTCATATTCAAAAGAATATGCTACAAAATATGAAGGTACTTCCCAAAGAAGATTTTCAAGAATGTCTTGGGGAATGCAGTGTTATTGCAATGTGTTTAGCATCATAAGGTGAAAATTTTTAGGAAGGAAACATTCAATTGGATATAGAAATAAATGCCAGTGGATTTTTGAGATATGGCTTTATAGTCAATTGAAAAGCGGATATTTATTAAGCTTATACTATGTAGCAAATATTGTATTTTGAAATTTTGTATATTGAAATTTTCATTCTTTTATACACACACAAATATGCATGCAGATATATGTACACAAACAAGGATGTACAAAATAAATACAAAATAATATCAAGGTGGCAATAAATAAATATAAATATATTCAGGCATAGTGGAAAGAACGTGTCTGTGTGTGTGTGTGTGTGTGTGTGTGTGTGTGTGTGTGTGTGTGTTTTGAGAGCTTGTGGGTGGAGGGGGAGCTGAGAATCCTATAAGTAGGTAGGTAAGGAAAACTAATATGATTTTTATTCTATTGTCATATTAAAGACTGATGTTTACAAGGAAGAATAGGTGATTGAAATAGAAATAAGCTGACTGATAGTAGAAAATGAAAAAAAAATGAAACCTGGACATATTTTAATTATCTTCTTTTTTTTAAGGTTTTTGCAAGGCAAATGGGGTTAAGTGGCTTGCCCAAGGCCACACAGCTAGGTAACTATTAAGTGTTTGAGACCGGATTTGAACTAGGTACTCCTGACTCCAGGGCCGGTGCTTTATGCACTGTGCCACCTAGCTGCCCCCTATTTTAATTATCTTAATGAAGCTTTAATGCCTTTTTAATCCATTATAAGAAAAAAGGATAACCTTTTTAATGTTAAAAAATCTGAAAGGGCAAATGAAATACTGCATTTTAAAACATTTTGAGAGCTATAGGAAAAAGGTTCCTATGCAAACACTTGTCACAAATATATTAAGGCCTTGTTTATCCATTGGTCTGAGATCCAGAAATCTTAATCATCTGAAATACTTCCTTGCACCCAGAAATAAACAAATGGCAGAGAGTTATTTTGAAACCTGCGCACTTTATTTTTGTAAAAGAGAGGAGTCACTCTTGTATTCTCATCCAGATAACTGGGTATAAAATAAGGTAGTAGATTAGAAGCAGCAGGAATAAACTGACAGGAGTGGGAAGTGACAGTTGACAGGGAGACAAGGGAGGAAATAAGAGGACTATAATAAGTGAAGTTGTCTGTAGTTATTTAGTGCAGGGTCAAATATCCCTTTATGTCTCTCTGTAACTATAGAGCACCACATTTCAATGTAATAAAATAAATAATATTTGTAATATCTTTAATCATCAAGAATATTTTGAATCATGTTCATCATCTGCTTAAGAAGACAAGGAAAGATGCTCTATTGTAGAAATATTTTTTATTCAAAATGTTAAAAAGAAAAAAGTTTGGATGCTTAAAGATACAGTTCAATTATTGGAAACTTTGCTATATGTAACTCTACTTTCTAATGATACCAAATAAATGAAATGATACTCTTTCACAATCCACACATATGTTGGGATCTTGGAATTGTGTCTTAATCTAGATGAATCAGGACAAAGTACTGGGATGAAATTAGCTAGAAATAGACAGTTTGAAAAATCATAGGGCAGGACTGGATGGGATGAAATGAGTATGATCCTTTTTTCATGCCTTAATTTTTTATAACATCATATCAAAATCAATTTATGCCCATACCTTGTAATTAAGTTCACCTACTTATAGAGAGACAGTTCTCAAGAGTTATATGTTATCATCTTCCTATGTAGGAATATAAACAGTTTAGTCTTATTGAGTATCACTTTTTTTTCTGTTGACTATTTTATGCATCTCTTGAATCTTGTATTTGAAAATCAAATTTTCTGTTCAGTTTTGATCTCTTTTTTTTAGGTTTTTTTGCAAGGCAAATTGGTTTAAGTGGCTTGCCCAAGGCCACACAGCTAGGTAGTTATTAAGTGTCTGAGACCAGATTTGAACCCAGGTACTCCTGACTCCAAGGACAGTGCTTTCTCCACTACACCACCTAGCCGCCCCAAGTTTTGATCTTTTTATCAGGAAAGTTTGAGAGTCATTGAATATTTGTCTTTTCCCCTGAAAGACTATGGTCAGTATTTTTGGATAGTTGATTCTTGGTTGTAGTTACCCGCTGGAATATCATATTCCAGGCTCTATGATCCTTTAATGTTGAAGCTGCTAAATCCTGTGTAAATAATTGTGTTACTTTCTGACTGACTGTAGTATTTTATCCTTGACCTGTTAATTCTGGAGCTTTCATTTTGAGAACACTTTCAAGAGATGACTGGTCAATTCTTTCAAGGACTATTTTACTTTGATCTTGGGAAATCAGGGCAGTTTTCTGTAGAGGGCCAGCTTCCATAGGAGTAATTATACAAATGGCCATGGAATGAAGGTCACAAAGGATAAGTTGGCATTTTTGCTCATTCTATGAATTGGTTGGCTCACCAGTGAACCCTAACCTAAACATCTGGGGAGCTAGAAGTATATAGAAAACTTTCTGATCAGGAAGTCCACAGACTTCAAAGGATTAATATTGTAAATTTAACCAGGGAAGCCATGCAACTGGATTCTGTCTGACTTGTCATGTCTGAGATAAGTTTTGTTATAAGAATCTGGATATTCAACAATAAAGTTAAGAGATTGTCTTCACAACATTTGCTTGTGATGTATCTCTTCAACCTGTATTCCTGGGGCAGCTAGGTGGCACAGTAGATAGAACACCAAATTTGGAGTCAGGAGGACTTGAGTTCAAATCCAACTACAGACACTTAATAGTTGTCTAACTATGTGACCTTGGGCAAGTTACTTAACCCCATTGCCAAAAACAAAACCCACAAACTAGTATTCCTTATAGTAGTTGCTCTTCTAAAGAAGTTACCTTTTTAAGTACAAGAAATTAGAAATTCTTGGGTCCCAATGCCTTAAACTTCAACCTGTTTCAGTCTTCCATAATATCTGAACCTGCCCCTCATCTTTAACCTGAACTTTCTTTTCTCATTTCCCTCTATTTCTCATTTCTTTCTACAACTATGAGTTTCTTTACCTAGCTTGGATTTCATGATCAGCCCTTTCAATATTGATCTCATTTGTACCCCAGAATTCTGCATCTCCTTGCTCTTCCACCATGCACTCTATGCCACTCTATGTACTCTATCCCTAACCCGAGGTCACTCCCTGTATTGTGTTTCTTTGCTTTTAATTCTATGCTACTGATTGTCAATTGAGAAAACCACAAAACTGTACTGATTTCATTCATTATAAATTCATGCTGTCTAACCTCAGCTAGGCCCTCATTGCTAATCAGCAATCTTTTTTATTCAATTCTTATTGATTTGCTATCACATCCTACACAGCAAATGTTCCAAACATTTTCCACTCTTTTCAAGCTTCCAGCTTCCCACTAGGTCTTATTCTATAGCAAAAGCCTTCATCTCTGAATTTAGTAAAATTTCAAGCCAGGCAGACAAAACTCCCTCAACCCTACTTCTCCATATGTGAAAACTTCTTTGTCTCTTCATTAATTCTCTGCCCCTTCCCTTCTGTCTCAGAGAAAAAAGTGTTCCTGCTTTTTGCTAAAACTGATCCCTCTACCCATGATCCAGAGTACCAGACTTATCAGGAAGATCAGAGACTAAATCCTGCCTCAGGCACTTAGCTATATGAGTCTGAGGAAATGAATTAACCACTGACCCCTTCATTTTACAAATTTGTGAAATAGGGATAAAAAATAGCAACTACTTCACAGGTTTGTTTTCTTATTTATTTGTTTGTTTTTGGAAGGATCAAATGAGCTAATGTATAATGTCTTTTGAAACTTTAATAATTTTATTACCTTTGTATTATATATTATATATAATATATTATAATATTTATTATATTTGAAACTTTAATAATGTTTATTATTATAAAAACTTTATAAATGTTAACTCTGGTAATTTCCTCTTCCTCCACAAACCCACCGAGTTCTATCTTAACAAAAACAACTCTTTGCTCATCAACTACTATCATATCTTGTTTTCCATTGATTCCTTTTATAACCACATGACTTTAAAACTATTCAAGATTTTAAAAAGTAATTTAGCCTAGTGTGCTCAATTTAAAGGTAAAAATGCTGAAACCCAAATAGTGAAATAACTTTTATTAAGATACTCAGATCATTATGATCAGAGTCAGAAATGGAATCCAGTTCTTCTCATTTTTGGTTTATGAACTTTCTTTTAATCTTCACTGAATTTTTCAGAATAAAATAAACCTAATGTTGTTACTTCCTTGCATTTACTTTCTCTATTGATATTATTTTCTCAAGTTAGTTATTTCCAATATCCTCTGACTCTTCAAATCCATTAGTCTTTCCTTGTCCATATCCAGTCCATACTGATATTTTAAATTCCTTAATCTTCTGTGACAATAGAATCATCCAGGAAATCTTACCACATCTGTAATTACTACTTTTATGTCTTTGTTGATAGTTTTTCTTTCGTTTAGCCTCTTATAATAGGTTAATAAGAAGGGTTCTCTCTTTACACTCTCTCCCTTAATCTCATTCATTTTTTTATTAATTTAAGGAAATGTGGTTAAATGACTTTCTCAAGGTTGCACAGCTAGGCAACATTAAGTATCTGAGGTCAAATTTGAATTCAGGTCCTCCTGACTTGAGGGCTAGTGCTCTATCCACTGCACCACCTAGTTGCCCAATCTCATTCATTTCTAAAGGAGTTAATTGTCACCCCACAAATTTATTTCACCAGCCCTGCCTGACTTTTCTCCAGAGTTGCATCACTTACTGAACATCTTTGGGATAATTTATTCACAACAAAGGCTCAAAATAGCAAAAATTAACATTATATTTACCCAAATGTATTTTATTTTTGACCTTGCTACCATCTTCCCTATCACACAGAGATCAAAACATGGATTATTTCATTATAATCTTTCTAACTTCAGTGCCTGGAAGAAATGTTTCTTGACTCATTAGTATAATTTTCTTAACTCAACTTCTCTCTAGATAATATCAGATTAATCTCCCTGATATATATCTCTTTTTACATTATTGTCCCGTAAAAATATTGCAATAAACACATTTGCAATATGTAAATATGGATAATTTTCCTTTGACTTTGACCTCTTTGCAATTTTAGCCTAATAGAGTATCACTGGATTGAAGGGTTTCTACAGTTTAGGGACTATGGGTGTAGCTCCAAAATTCCCACAGAACAATTGCATTAATTCATAGCTCCACATCATAGTCCTTGTCCTCTCACAGACCTTTCTGTAATTATCATTTTTCTTTTT